>NC_083773.1:42389273-42451773 GCF_963514075.1 Conger conger
AATGGGATCTCTGTTCAAACGGGCTGCCTCGATGGTCTCCAGATTCAAATCACATTTAAAGTCACACCATTTTACGTATTTATTTTGCTGCCTTTATTTTATATTGGCATGGCTTTTAATTGTGATGTGTACAGAGCTGACCATACATCCCCCTTTCATATTTTTACATTATTCAGACTGTGAGGAAAGCAGAAGGGGCAGAATAGTTTGGGTTAAGAGTTTGGGGCAAAACAGAGGGTACCCTGCTGTAAAATCCAGTTATGCCAGCGTGACCAGCTTGGAAATTGAGCTCAACATCAACTCAAATTGATTTGTTTGAGTTGAGAGTTTGGGGAAAGCAGAGGGTAAATTTGTTTGGGTTGAGAGTTTTGGAAAAGCAAAGGGTAAATTTATTTGGGTTGAGATTTTGGGAAAAGCAAAGGGTAAATTTGTTTGGGTTGAGAGTTTGAGGAAAGCAGAGGGGGTAAATTTGTTTGGGTTGAGAGTTTGGGCAAAGCAGAGGGTAAATTTGTTTGGGTTGAGAGTTGGCCACCCTGTAGACTACACAGCAGGTCCCCGCAGTGTGTGCCCTGTTTTACTGCAGCTTTATGGTGTTATTGTAAAGCGCTTCAAACCTGGCACTTCAAAGTGCTCTACAAATGAAGTTGTTATCCTTACAATCATGATTATTTTGATTACTTTCCTGAGTTTGATAATCCATGTGAATATGGCGGGCCCAGCTTGCGACATGCATCCTCATTTAGCGGATAATGAATCGCACAGCATCACCGGCACATCCCCCTTGTCCTTATTCATCACTGGAGATCTAATTAGGCTACACAGCCGTGCAAGCTTCATCTTTATCAAATCACATTGTGCGCCAGATCCAATTCCACTTATGGGACCTCATCTAGTCATTAAAGAGTCCAATTGATCAGCCTGCCGAACGCTGGGAGCCACAGACCCAAGCTGGCACGTTAAAATAATTGGCCAGTCAGTTATTCTGTCCACATCATTGAAACCATGCATTTGTTAGCAGCAGATGAAATATTGGTTATGCTATTCAAATCGCATGTAAATTAGATTCATTAAACCAAGAACTTGATCTTTGAATCTACAATTAAATCTGCAGAATTGGGTTTAATCAACGTAATATTGTTTGTTGTGGGGGGGTTGGTGGGCAGATAAATTGTATGCTAAGTTTCTTTGATGGACACATAGGGGCGAACTAGCCATTACCATACATAGGTGAAGTGACAATTTGCTTTTCATCATGACAGCTCCCAAGCAGACCCGGCACAAATACTTCACTGAAACAAAATAGAAGATTGAACATTTCACTGATCTGTTGAATTGTTACAGGCAACTAAAGGGTTAAAAGATTAAAAATATTTATTTGACCCTGGCCTGCTCTCAAGTGTGCTGTAAAAGCAAGATGGAGCATGTTTAAATTCAGCAAGGGGGAAGAACTGGAGAATTTGTCACCTAAATTGTTTTCTTTTCCGCCTTGACAATGACACCGCAGCCTGGGGGAGAGGCAACAACACGGAATGAAAAAATTACGCTTGCAATTGATCCCGCCACCCCCCGAATGAGAGGGGTGGCAATTAAATTTTGTGGATTGAGCCCCACAAAGTCCCAAACCGCACGCTAATCCAGCCCTGGCCCACACTTTGTGTCAGCCCTGGGGGTGAAGCCAAACTGCTCACATTTTCGTCTTACATTACCGAGCGCCCTGCTGTGAAACCTGCCTCTGGACAGATCATAACAGAGCTGAGCATTACCAAAAGTCAACCTGCCATCCCATCCACAGCATGCTGAAAAGCATCTGCTGTTTGCAGTGTATCAAATCCGTGCAGGCACCGAGAGTCTCTTAAAGGAGATGCAACATTTTAAATGTCCTTTCCACGTTCAGTTTCCTTCCTGACTCCCCCCATATTAGGTCATCCAATTACCCTTACGAATGTCTCGATTTGAAACTCAGTTGCACAGTTAGTCACCTGACTATGCCGTTGGAGTGCCTATGGTGACCTCTGGAGGGTAACCACAGAAGTAAGATAGCTGTAAGGCTTTGAGCCTGAGAGATAAGGCGTCTCACATGTTGCAGCATTTAAACTTCACATTCACTCTTCTTCCCGACTCTCCCCATATTAGATCAATATGCCCTTATGGATGTCTCAATTTGAAACTCAATTGGAGTCACTTGACTGTACTGTTGGAGGATAACCACAGAAGTAAGGAAGACGTAAGGTTTTGAGCCTGAGAGATGAGACGTCTCACCTGCATATCAAATCTAACCACTGCCACCACCTGTTAAAGTACTGCAGCTGAGCCAGGCACAGAACGCCTCTGCTGAACAGTTAGCCACAGAGCAGACAGAGGGTTAAAGTTCTGTTCTCCGAGCACAGATGTTTATTATCTGACATTCTCATTATCCCCAGGAAGGGAAGCCATTTTTAATTCCCTTTGAAATGGTCTTAGTGTGACGCTGCAACAATATGCACAGTTATTTTTAGTTTTGCTTCATTTGGCTTTGGCTGCACTTTTACAGTGCCTTTCCCAAACATTCTGTGTTTGGATCCATTTCACTGTTCCCTAACGCAGGCAATGTTTGTGTAACAGATGTTTGGGTAGCCAATAAAAAGGTGGCTGGGTTACATGAAAACAGATTGTAAAGTAATGTCTGAACAGATAAAATAAGCAAAGCAAATTAAGTAACACAAATTATTTACACAGACTACATACATGTTTGTCTATAGAGTGCAGCAACATTGTGGCTCATAAATTATACTTTTTTGTTTGTGAATCCAATTGTTAAGAAAATAATTTTGTCGAACGGCGCCTCTGTAAAGAAAGAGGTCTGGTTTCTAGTTTGTTTTGACGCAAAGTTAAAGGTAAATGTTGATTGACTCCAGGTCTTGGCGTTCTCTCCAGTAATGTGGGTCAAGTGGGGTTGTCCTACAAGGGTAACTGGCTCTTAACCAACCTGTCCTCTTACACTCTGCACGGACTCCATATGTCCATCAGAGTGCCGATAGCTTTTGAAGAAACCTTTTCATACATACTTGACCCAGGTCTTGCATCAGCCAGCACAGTGAATCTTTCCATGAAATGGAAGGTGGAAATATATCAATTCACTGCTCATGTGCTGAAAAAAGATATGCCCTTCGAATCAATCAAACACACTTTATGCCAGTTTAAGGGCATAATGTGGAATTCAGTCAAACGGACTTAAGTTTCTAAGAAATAAAGAAATAAAATTACCCTGAACCTGAAAATTGCAATGCCTGGGCTGGAGACAGAACGAGTGAATTTACTGACTTTGCTTTTACTTGCTTTGCAAACAGATTTAAATATTTTGTAATAATTTTATGAATAGAGGATTATCATCACACTCACCAGCAGCAGTGCCATCGTGCACCCAGCTCCTGCCAAATGGCTGAAGCTAAGCGGGCGTGGGTTTGGTTAGTACTTGGATGGGAGACCAGGACAGTCTTTGCAAAGAGTAGGGGGCTCCCCAGTGTCCCCAGTGATTGAATTGCCAAGACATTGCTCTCTCCCTCTCCACCTTAGCTAATGTGTGGTGAGTGTTCTGCCGCAAAATGGCTGCCATGCATCACCCAGGTGGGTGCTACACATTGGTGGTGGTTGAGGTGAGTTTCCACCTCATCACTGTAAAGCATTTTAGTCGCCAGGTGATGAGAAGATAAGAGCATCTGCCAAATGCCAATAATGTAATGAGAAAAGCGCTATATAAATGCAATATTATTATTATCATTATTATTATTAAAGATGATGAATAATGTTGTCATTTACAAGTTCTGCCTGTGAGGCTATTTATGAATTCATTTTTATGGAATAATAAAGTTGCTCATAGTAAAATCTCATTCAATATCATTAATTTGTTTACAGTATTTCATATAATAAGTTAATAACCCAGCAGACCTTGCGGGTCTCAGTCATGTACCTTAACCGCTACGCTCCAGGCCGTCCTACATCCATGCATACTGTATGGATGGTACGTCTGCTGTAGCTTAAATCTGGGTTAAAACAATGGGGAAGTACCTCCTGTGCTTTTGGAGGATGACACCAGTCAAAGCGCACACTGAACCACTGGGCATTTATATTCCGAGTCGCATTCGTTCTGGCTTCTGGCGCGACAACTATTCTTTCATACCCTCTGCCACCACACACTCGTATGCCTGCATTCAATCCTTATTCATCTTTTACTTTGATTCACAAGTCAATGCAAGCCATACACGGTTTCTGCACAAACTCAGCTGGGTGAGTTGTTTGTATTGATTTCAGAACTTGCCAATCTACTGTGTGTTTGTATATAAAAATATAATTCTTGCTTTTAATTTTGTGGCCCATGTTGAGGATAAACATTGATTGAATCCCATCCATCAATTTTTTTTACCCCCTTTGAAGCTAAATCAGTGAATAAAAAAATTTGAAGCTGTTTTTTGGCCTGATTTTAAAATGAGCCGCAGGCATAATTATACACAGTCTGTGGTACAAAAACTCATGTGTCTGCTTGTGAAAAGCATATCAGATGCTTGAATTTACCTTCCAGGATAAGCATTTGTGTCCAGGTTGTGGTAGATTTGTAACCAACAAGTGCAATTGACCATTGGTGATTATTTAAAAAATGATTAAAGGTATAATAGGTAAGATTGTGTTAAAACATTGTTACAGGACCATTGTAAATCCCTTCCTATTGTTGAAAAAGGCTCACTGACATGTTGACTCACCCCCTGCCTGTGTTTATAGTCCTTAAAATATACAGTTGACAGGCCGTCACTCTGTACCAAAACCTTGTACAGCTGTACCATAATTCAAGCTCATTGGTTGAAAATTGGCTCTAATTGCCGCAGCCAATGGCGTGGGGGCTTATTCTGATTATTTGCATGTAGCTGCTCAAAATTGCACTCCAGACATGCTATCACTGAAACTCTGTATACTATTGCTTATTATCCAAGCGAAGACTACATATCTAGTTATAATAACAGTTCGCTATTGGTAGTAACAAGCAAATTAGCCATAGTTAGCTTAACTCATTTACAAATATCCACCTGAGGCAATAGGAACATAGTAGTGAACGTTGCAAGCATAATTGCATAAACGTTGCACAAAATGTGTACATTTGGCAAGCTAATTACCTAATGGCTAATTTGCTTGTTGCTACCGATAACAAACTGGTATTGTTTTATAACTAGATATATATTCTTTGTTTGGATAATAAGCAATAGTATACCGAGTTTCAGTGATTGCTTGTCTGGAGTGCAATTTGGGAAGCTACATGTTCCCTCTTTACATGTTGAATCATGCGTGTTCAGCTAAACCTTTATTTGTCTCAAACTGTAAGTTGCAGTTGCATCATTTGTGGTAGACAAATCATATCATATCTTAGTTATATAGCCAGCTAGTTCAATAGCCAAATAATTTGCTTGCTCAAAATATAGTTTGTTAGCTAATGTGAAACTAAAGTCATCTGTTCGACGGGCATTTTCTTACTAGAACACTACGAAAAGACGGCAGGCTCTGTCATGTTTGTCAGTATCAACTTTCCAAAACAGTGCATGTTGTGGTTTGAGGGTGTTTGTTGCTGCAATCAATTAAGCTAATATAATTAACTCCTTAATTTGTTAGTATATACCAGAAAGGAAAAAGTTGTCTTGAAGTAACAACAGTATTTTCTTTCTGTTTTATATCTTCCTGGGAAAACATTGAACTGAATATATCTTGCTTGACAAAGCGTGACTGAGACAGAGGTTTGATTTTAAACGGCAGACATTTTAAAAGTGGTCTGACCAGTGAATCACAACCAGGAGTGTCAATCATTTGAAGAAAACTCATTTTCATTGGCAGGAACCTCTTACTTTCATCCGCAATACTGCACATACACTCAGTGAGCACTTTATTAGGTAGACCTGTACACCAGCTTCTTAATGAAAATACTTAATCAGCCAATCATGTGGCAGCAACTCAATGCATAAAAGCATGCAGACATGGTCAAGTGGTTCAGCTGTTTTTCAGACCAAATGTCAGAATGGGAACCAAATATGATCTAAGTTACTTGTAATGATTGTTAGTGCCAGACAGGGTGGTTTGAATATCTCAGAAGCTGCTAATCTCTTGGGGTTTCCATGCACAACAGTCTCTAGAATTTGCAGAGAATGGTGCGAGAAACAAAAAAATAACCAGTAAGCAGATGTTCTGCTGGCAAAAACACCTTGGTAATCAGTGAGGTCAGTGGAGAAGGGCCAGACTGGTCAAAGCTGACAGGAAGGTGTCTGTAATGCAAATAACCACACATTACAACAGTGGAATGGAGAAGAGCATTTCTGAACACACAACGCATCATAACTCTTAATTTGGATAGGCTTCAGCAGCAGAAGTCTAACCAATAGAACCAATAAGTCTAAGAAATAAGTCTAAAAATTACCAAATAAACTGCTCACTGAGTGTATAGCAGCAAGGTCAATTTTATTGCGATACGGCACCAGATTAAACCAGAGCGACTGATTGGATTGCATTTTCCCTTAAAGGGTGTAGATGCATTCAATTGAATCTGGCCTATGATCTATTCACGTTCCCAAAGCTTACTTCTGACATATTGTAACTTTGGTTAATGCACATAGATAACATACTTATCTTGGACGTTGTTTCCGCTGTTCTGTGGATTAACCGAAATCAAAGCTGTTAAGTTATGGTGTTTACTCCTGTTTGTAATTGCTTTTTGTCTGGAACATCAAGGTGCTACAAAGAATTATGGGCAATTCCCTCTACCGAAGTGTCCAAAGATGCAGATCTCAAAGCAGGGCTCATTAAGGCTGGTGGTGTCAAGCCCTCAGACACTTAAAATGTGGGACTTATGTGGGACAGCCCTGAACCCTCTCAAAAGGCACGGACACGTGCAGCGCATGAGGGTTCAAGGGGAGACTTTGGAAGGGGAGACAGATTATTTTCTCAGCACTGACTGATTTCATAACTACGGGATGTGTTTCCAATTGAAACTCATCAATCACTGAAACTAGTCTTCTAACATTTTCTTCAGCCAAAGTAACTGTCAGTCACCCAATCTGGTGCGATTAAAAACAAACATATCAAGTAAGATGGCTTAAATTTCTGAGCATATTTGAGTGACTGTGTGGTCAGCTGTGTGTTCACTCAAATTGTTCATTTATTCAGCAGTCGTATTTAATTTATTTCGCTTTCCTGTCTCATAAAGCACAATAAATGTGATAAAAGTTTCTTCATCAGTTATCATTAGCTTTCATAGCATGCTGTGTAGCACAGCGTGCGCAACGTGTCTTTGCTCTCACTGTTATTCACTATTTATTCAGCTAAATCTGTGTTTGTTGTATCTGTTCAGTGTTGTAGTGTAAGTGTAGGCTACAACAATTCCATTCCTGGAGGGCTGGTGCGTACCTGGGTCTGTGTTTTCCCCATAGTTCAAGCACAATGAGATTCGGTTGTCAGTGTTTTATCGTTCATGCAGCTGGAAAAAAAAAGTTCTGAAAGTGATCCCAACGAATTGATTTGTCACTGTCATTGACGTTATAGTCGTGGTGTGGACTCTGCCATCCACTTGAGTAAGAACTATTTTTCAAAACGACATATTTAGAGTTTTTGGTGTTTTCTTAGTCAGTTACGCGTGACTGGACTCCTTCCCTGCCCGTTCCCTGCCCGTGACCTCTGAAGCTGGGGAAGTGATGACCGCACAGCTCAGTGCTGACTCTGTGCCCTGTCCTGATGCCTGTTTGGGAGAGCGCCACGCTGCGCGGCTAACTGCCCATCGTCTGCAGCAGGCAGTCAGGTTAGATTATGTGTGTGTCCAAAGGTCAGAAACCTGTCGGTGTGTTGTTATGACACTGAGAGCAGTTAGTCTGGGACTGAAATCGCTGCCTAATGATCGAGCGTGTGTGTGTATGTGTGTGTGTGTGTGTGTGTGTATGTGTGTGTGTGAGTGTGTGTGTGTGTGTGTGTGTGAGTGTGTGTGTGTGAGTGAGTGAGTGTGTGTGTGTGTGAGTGTGTGTGTGTGAGTGAGTGTGGGTGTGTGAGTGAGTGAGTGTGTGTGTGAGTGAGTGTGTGAGTGAGTGTGTGTGTGTGTGTGTGTGTGTGTGTGAGTGTGTGTGTGTGTGTGTGTGTGTGAGTGAGTGTGTGTGTGTGTGTGTGTGTGTGTGTGTGAGTGTGTGTGTGTGTGGGTGAGTGTGTGTGTGAGTGAGTGTGTGTGTGTGAGTGAGTGTGTGTGTGGGTGTGTGTGTGTGTGTGAGTGTGTGTGTGTGTGTGTGTCCATCCGCTGATAGGTGAGTGTCCGGGGACGAGGGTTAACGAGCTCAGCAGGCATCGAGTGCACCGTTCGGGCGGGAGGACCGAGAGAATGCCTGGTTATTTTAAAAAATAAATAAATCCAGTAAGAATGTGGACTAGTTTTATGGTTTCATTTCACGGTTGAATAAAAGCAAAATTAGGAAGATCAATTGCTTGGCTTGAATCGCGGACCTAGCAGATCTGCGTTTTTACAGACCACATTGCTGAAATGGTGCCGATTCCAAGGCAGCTATCGGTAGGGAGATCAGGGGTTCGTTCCAATCGCTTATTTTCACTGTTGCATCTCTTCCCCGTGTCCTTTCCTCACTCTGTCAAGTCAACATGTTTGATGGCATCCCTGGTGTAAAATCCAGCCATGGCCAGCTTGAAATCACCAGCTCCCAGCTGTTTCAAATCAGAGCTTGAGCTGGTCAAACCATGTTCAGCATGGCACCGATCTGACTGATCAACCAGTTTCAAAACATAACTTGAGCTGTTTTTTTCAGCAGGGATGTCAGTTACAGACGTGGTAGATGGGGAGTCTTTAACACATTGGGACATCCTGAAAGATGGCAGGCTTTGATCAATTTCTGGGTCAGGCAAGGACGGGTTGTTCCTCCAGGGAAGTTTTCTCAGCTGAAGTTCGGTCATCACAGGCTAATGGAGCCTTCCGGTTGGTCTATTATCACAATGCCCCTCCCCAGTGAGCTGCATCAATTAAACACTTCAGCTACGGTTAGTCGCTAATTAAACACAGAGAGCGATTAACAGCAACATTGCTACACGGTGACATGCTTCTTCCAGTACAGAGAACCTTCCAGTACAGGCAACCTCAGACATGCAGTTTAATGGTGTGGAGGTACAGAATTCTGAATTTCTGAATTTTTTGGAAACTGCTGGCCCAAGTACCACTTACAAGGTTCAGAATGCGAGCATTCCATGTTAAATGAACAGCATTTAGCATCAAGCCTTTGTATGCTTTCAGCATGTAACGTGGATCATCAGAGACAATGTCCTTAGACTAGTGAGATCAACCTCAAGGTTCAACAGACATTGTTTGATGCTATCCACAAATGAGTTGTGACGTATGTCATCAAAGTACACAGCGTCAGCGAGAATAACTTTCAGATGTGATGCAACTGATTTTCCGTGCTGACCGAAATCATCTTTGTCACCTGCCTCATCTGTGACCATATTTTCTTTATTGAGTCAGCAGCCTGGGGCACTTACTTCTGTTAGAATTGTTCTGGGGGGAATATCCCCTCTGTTTCTTACACGCGTATTTAAAAATGCACTTTGAACTGTCAGCATTTTCATGTGAAATGTGCTCAAGAATGCATCTGTCAGATCAAGGGTGACATCTCTCTGCTGCGCAACGCTGTTTATTCACTGAGGATTCCCCGTCTTTGTTTTTTACAGGTATACAATTATGCCTGCTAAAGACAGAACATAAGAGTTTTTGTTATTAGAAAAACGAGAGAAAGAAAATGCGTCTTATATGTCGCTGGGAGCATGTGTAGACTGAATGTAAGAGGAATGCAATACCGAGTACCATGATGGTATACTGTAAGGGTGGTGCATTTTGCACACTTGATTCTTTAATCAATGTTAATGTAGTATCATAGTAATGAGGTGTGTGTGTGTGTGTGTGTGTGTGTGTGTGTATGTGTTTTAAAAATATAGTTTTACATTGTTTTAATTTCCTTCCAGGAAGCTGGCAGTTGAAGATCATCGAAAATAAAAATATCTAGTCAAAGGCAAAACGTTGCATTGTTCATGCGGCGATAATTTAGGTACACATTTCAGTAAGCCTAATTATTGATTTAGCTTACTCAGAATGCACAAAAAATCAAATGATGTTAAAGTGAGGAGGGCAGAGGGGCTTGTCATCTCCTTTTAAAAAACAAAGTACAATGATGAATTGTTTGGGTGAAACTGAATTGCGCGTAAAATCTTTGAGACTTTCTGCATATTGTTTGTCTAATCAGCAGAGCCACACCTCTCAATTTACGCCTTGTTACCCGCTTCAGGAAGACTTTGTAATCTTTGTGAGACGCAGATGCGATGCGTAGCACCTGGGGAGACACGGTTGCACTCGAACCCGAGTGTTACAGCCGTAATTAAAATCAGAATAACGTGTTCAGCTGCCTCGCGAACGTTCACCGCTCCGAACCCGGGGGGGGAAATGCGCCAGAGCTCTGACGGACGGACCGTGCGGCGTGAAATCTGTAAAAAAAGAGAGGGAAAAACAACTCGCCCAAGGAAGGCCTGGCCTAGCAGTATAAACCGGCAGCAAGGGGATAAGGATTATAAGAAGTCAGACTGCTGAGGCATCGTGCAGCAGACTCATCCGGTGAAGGCGCTGCTCTAGTGTAGGAATGGGCTCCATGGACCGGCTTCAGATCTAGACCATGCCACGGTGGCTGTGGCAGGAGCCCTGCTGGGGCTAGCGAGGTGCTAACGTGCTAGCGTGGCCCAGGAAACAACAGGCTTCAGTCAGCCGAGGACCACGATCACTTTTACAGCCTTTTAATTACTTAGTACTTACTGTGTAAGTACGCAGCTACATGCATAATTATTGTGATTATTAGGTTCAGTAAGTACTTTGATTTCAGTGCTAAGTACTATGAAACAAAGTCACTATGTACCATATGGAAGTACTGTGCAAGTACATTTTACAGCGCATTTCATAGTACTTACCTCTGAAATCAAAATAGTTACCTAATAACTATCTGGTATTTACCCAGTAAGTACTATGCAGCTAACGGGCTGTAAAATAATGCGTTACTCAACTAGCTTTTGTCAGTCACTAGTGACCCCGTCTGTCCGGGGGCCTAATAGTTCGCCCTTTGAGCTGCGCATGAACTTTCCTCCAATCAAGCCTGACTCGTGAACCGCGGTGTGATGAGAAGTGGTGGCTGACACCACATTATTTGGGAGAGAGTGCGTGTTCGACCGAGCTCAACCCAAACACTGAGCCGTGCTGACGAATACCGTGAATATCATCCCTGCTTTTGAAACAGCTGGTAGCAGGTTGACCAGTTTAGACCAGTTCAAGCTATGTTTTGAAACACCTGGTTTCTGTTTTAGGTGGGTATGAGCTGGTCAACCAGCTACCAGCTTAAAAGCTACCAGCACTAGTTGGTTGACCAGCTCATACCCAGCTAGACCAGCTTTATGACCAGCTTGACCAGCTCAATTCTCTAGCTGGCATAGCTGGATTTTACAGCAGGGATATTAACTGGGTGAATATGAATGTGAATGGATATTAGCTGAGAAGATCCCGACTGCCTGGATGCATTCATTCAGTGGGTTCAGCGGCAAGCAGCAGTCCCAACTCAACCAAAACCCGTTCCCATATCCCTCTCCTCTCCTCTCTGACAACCCAGCACAGCCTCTGAGAGAATCCCCTGGTTGCCAACCGGAGAAAGGATACAAAGGTCACCCCAAGAAGCGTTGCAAATCTTGTTTTCTCCCAGAGACAAAATGTTCAGGCACCAGAGCAACCTGTGACTGTGAGAATATGGAGCACATCTCAATACAGCAGGTCTTACTGTCTCTGGGATATTTATGCTGGTGACAAGGGGCAAGAAAGAAATGCCACTCCATTTTTGTTTCTGCAGCCCCCGAAAAGATATTAGCCACAATATTGCACTGGCTGACAGTAAATTCCGAGATTGCAGTTGAGACTCCCTGTCACCGGGAAGGGAGTTTTAGACTTGTACTGTGTGTGTTTGCTTGTATGTTAGCAGCAAAGGTGGAACCAAGTCACAATTTTAGAAGTCACAAGCAAATCTCAAGTCACTTTCCAACTAACAAATCTGAAATATGCAATTCCGATAATTTGGATTAAGTAAAGGACCTGGAAGGTTGATCGGTGCCCGGTGTAGCCACAGTAAGATCAGAACATCTTAACCCCACATTGCTCCAGGGGAGATAGTCTCCTTCTTAGTCTAATCAGCTGTAAATTGCTTTGGATAAAAGTGTCAACTAAATTCAAATTATTACAAATCATGAAATCTCAGTCCTTTTTTTCTAAAACGACTTCATATGTTAGCTGAGAAGAGCCGTATTAAGGAACACAAACTGTAATTTACAGCAGCGAAGGGCTGGATTAAGGAACAGTAATAATAATAATAATAATAATAATAATAATAATAATAATTTACAGTAGGGAAGAGCCAGATTAAGGAACACAAACTCATTTACAGCAGGGAAAGGCTGGATTAAGGAACACAAACTCATTTACAGCAGGGAAGGGCTGGATTAAGGAACAGTAATAATAATAATAATAATAATAATAATAATAATAATAATAATAATAATAATAATAATTTACAGCAGGGGAAAAATGGATTAAGGAACAGAAACTGTAATTTACAGTAGGGAAGAGCCACATTAAGGAACACAAACTGTAATTTACAGTAGGAAAGAGCCATATTAAGGAACAGAAACTGTAATTTACAGTAGGGAAGAGCCGTATTATGGAAAACAGACTAATTTACAGTAGGTAAGAGCCGTAATAAGGAACACAAACTGTAATTTAAAGTATGCTCTCAGTGGCTTCTGGCAACCCTGCTTGGCAGTGCAAGTCCTAGCAAAGTCTCAAATAATTTCCCTTTCTGCTGAATGGAGTGACTTGAGTCTACAGCTCTAGTTGATAGTGTGAGGTGAAGTCAGGTAGTTGTGATCTGTGGAGGATTTTGAGGGAAAGGGCGGTGTTTAGAGTTCATATCAGGACATCTGGAGATAATACGTTTGTGCAAACCTTGTTCAGAGCTCATTTAGAACACTAAATTACCTGAAAGCAATGCCATTTTATTTGAAGAAGTTACTTTGGGATGTTTGGTTCTGCATCTAGGCAAAATGTATGATTCATAATTTATGATTCAATATTAAAGTGTTATTATACGTATAGCAATGATTGTTTGACATAAATGTGGTTAATCATGTGCTGCAAATGTATGACTTAAGATGCTAAATCTCTTCAAGTTGGAAGTCATTTGATTGTTAACCCTTTTATGAATTTCAAAAGTGGAAATGAGCACAAAGTAAGCTCAGACATTAGGAAGTTTTTTTATTTATTTTATTTTTATTTTTTATTATTATATATTTTTTAAACAGTGTGGTCACTGTGTATAACACATAGCTTACCAGGCTGTGTGTTATAAACTCTGGGGTTTTCCAGGCTTGATAGGGTTGTCGATACTATCCAGTTTTTAGGTGAACTAGGCACTCCTAGTGGTAGGAAAATGTTGAACATTGTTGGGCACACACGTTAATAAACACTTTATTTTCCAGTTTGCACATGTTTACAACCCCTTTCTATCCCAGTTCACATGTTTATAACCTCTTTATATCCCAATACACACATGTTTATAACCCCTTCATATCCCAGTTCACACTTTCTCCTTCTTCGCACAGACGAACCAAACATGAAGATGAAACTGCAGCAAAGTAGGGCATGTTTCTTTGATCAAATACAATTGTGTGTGCATACACGTGTGTGTGTGTGTGTGTTTGAGTGTGTGCGTGTGTGTGTGTGTGTGTGTGTGTGTGTGTGTGTGTGTGGATGAAAGAGAGCAATAGTCTCAGTGCAGTCTCGGTTCTGAATGCATTGCACCTGTCTTCTTGTATTTGAGATAATGTGAGGATTTCCTGTGAAAGGTGGGAAGCCATTGATGCGCTTTTGTTTTAATGCTGCCGAAGCAGGAACGATCACTTCAAAACAAATCTTTGTTGTAATAGTTACAGATATTCACCGCTAACTGATGCATAATGTATGTATCGTTACAATATTTACACCAGATACAGTATCCTCACAAAAAGACTGCCGGTTACAGCTCCCTCATTTTCACCCAGTGAGCCGCTGCATTCACGGAGCAGTGAGATCCTCGCTGTTTGTGAAATGCAGATTACAATATTACAATAATGTGTCGGTTACTATTCTCCCTGCTTTCTCCAGGAAAACCAGAGCAGATGTCTTAACCTGTACCAATCTTGAAACCTTTTGAAACTTACATTTTGACACATGGTTGTTTGGGAAAGGGTAGATCTACTTGGGATTGACAGTTCTAATAGCCAGTGGAAATGTACTATTTGTCAGGTTTCGGGACAGAGGAACCAAACCGGGGATAATGTAATAGCTGGCTTTATTGACACGGGGCAGATCCAAATGTAATCCACAAACCAGCAACAAGAAACTGAAAAGGAAAGGTTTAAATAGACTACAAACAAGCACACAATGAGAAACAGGTGAACTGTTGAAATGGCAAGAGACAGGAAGGAAGTGCATATAAGGAGTGCGGAGGTGGAGACACAAAATGAGACACAGGTGGAACAAATAAATTTGTGAATGAAACTGAAAACAGACCATGGTGGTCACAGAGGGAAAGAAGAGGCGAAAATGCTAGGGACTTAGACAGAAATCAGGAAACAGAAAACACAGAATGACACTATGATGATATAGGGTTTTTGTATTAATACATTTGTTTGACACTTTTTATCGATTTCCCCATCTTTACTTTCATCTTTTCCAAAACCTCTCCCGATGGGTGGTGCAAGGGGCAAAAAAAGGAGAAAAGAAAATGAAAAAGAGGAGAAGAATAAAGGATTGAAATTAGCCCTTGGTCTCTGCGTTCTGATTGTCAGACAGGAAACGGCCGAGTATTTCATTTGTTGTTGCCGCTCCCGTTTTTATTATTTATTCATTTATTTATTTATTTATTTACTTCGTTGTTTGTTGTTGAGATAACTCCGGAGAGAAAATCGATGAAGAAAGCGAGGAAGATCAAGCTTCATTAAAAACGAGGTGAAGGGAACCCGGAGAGATGAAGAGAGCGGTGAAAGGCAGTGGCCCACTTTCCCCGCTAATCCGCCGTTTCTCCGACTCCGCGCGCCGCGGCATCAGCGGAACTCCCCCCCCCCCCCCCCCCCCCCCCCCCCCCCACCCCCCGACTCCACAGATTACACTGTCGATACGATTCTGTATGTATCACATATTCCATAACATCCCGAGCTATTAACGAGAACACTTCACGCCGGGAACAGCTCACACCCGTATTTCTTCTGCAATTACTAGGCCGCATGTTATTAAAGCATTATTTTATGTGCGATTAATAAGGTACAGGTACTTCACATGTCCGATTAATACGGTCGCCGATACGCCACTAATTATACGTTATGGTTCATAAATCTGTTTAAATATGAGTCTTGAGATGTATCTTGTGAACAAGGCTTCTTGGGGCTAATAATGCAAACTAGTTTTCTCAGTGGGATTCTGGGCTTCTTTGTATTGCAAATTATTTTCCAGTTTCATTAGATTTTATGAGAGATGTGTGCACTTTGCAATCTGATTACTTGGATTTTATTTTCTTTTATTCACGTAGTTTAATTTAGTACTTGCTGCTCAATCTGTATGAAAGCTTTACCTTACAAATTAGATTGTCTTGACCTATGGTAATTATAGATCACCGGTCAGTGATTTACATTAAATCTAAATGTAAACATTGTTTCCCTTTCGCACAGAATGCTCTTACTGTTGTGAATATTACTTTTGATAAAAACTGATATCCATGATGGCTTTTTTTACCCGATACAGCAAAATAAGCAGCAGTCAAGTTATACGTGCATATACAGCGGTGCTACACTTAGCAATTCTAATTCTCGAGGGCTGGTATACACGTTTTTCCTAGTGTCTCTGACTCAATTAGCTGTAGGCTACATCAGTGCCGGCTCACTTGTAGATTAGATCACACTGAAATGTTTCATTAAGACACAAGCACATTCCTCACCTGTCATTCTTAAGCTTATCGAATAATGTAGGGTATGTTCCGGATAACATTAATGACTTGACAAATTACATAATTAAGAGAAGAATTTGGCATGAAATGCAGAAAAATATATGGCTGTCCTTAACCACCCTGGTTTTTGCTGATTAAACGAAAGGCAAGGAAGGACTTAACTTTTTTATTTTTTAAAACACAAATGTTTTTATGAGCTGCAGGCTTAGGTTAAGTGCTATTTATATCCAGTATATGCAGACTGTCAGCTTTAATTTGACGGTATTTACATTTATATCATTACATTACGTGTAGGAATTACATCCCTTTTTATACATAGTCCCCCCATTTTAGGGGGGGTGAAAGTTATTGGCTGTTCAGCCAGCTGTGTGTCTCAGCTTGGTGTGCAATTTGTATTTAGAGTCTGTTGTCTCAATGTGAGGACTAAAGAATTGTCAATCCCAGTAACGCAGGCCATCACGAGGCTGGAAATCAGAACAAGTCAATTTGTGACGTAGTCAAATAGTGCCAAGGCATCGCGGTTAAAATCCGTACTTGTTTTGAAACTGTCTGGAGCTCTGTAATAGTGAGAATCAGAATCGTCCGGTGTAAGGCCTCCAAAGAGCGGCACTGTCCACAGCACTTTACGCATCGTTGTGGTGGAGTGGTTGATCTCTCATTCCTACAGAGATAAGAGCGCCCCCTACTGGCTGATGAAGACGTCTTCCATGAGCTGCTTCGTTTTCTCAGGAGGTTTCGCGTTCATTTACGAACCAAGCCCACAGCTGCTTAGCGGCAACAGTTTGACACAAGAAGGGCACTGGCATACTGGTATGGGTGCTTGCATAAAATGCTTAGTAATACTTTGTTATCTTACTGTTGTAGCTATATAATGTTTTGTTGTTGTTGTTCAGCTTATTTATTTCCTTTGCAGGGTATTTCATTGAAATAACTTCAGCTGCATGGGTATAACTGCGTGCATTAGTGTGTGCATAAGTGTCTGTGCACTTTATAATTCCTTTATAATATGTATCCGCGTGCACGTGTATTTTAGAAGTATTAGTCATTCCAAATTCATCGTGTAATTCGTGATTTAATGGCAGATGGTAGTTAATGGGGGGTGGTGCATATTATATGAAGTGACTCCGTAGTTTCTACTTGTCCCACTTACATTTCAACTAGTGCAGTATGAAAGCAAAATGTGATATCCGACCTAATAAAGAGACAGGAAACAGACATCTGAGAAAAAGGTACCATCATCAGGTTGTGTGCATATTCACAAGCGATCATACAGCACTGGATGTAATAAGGGGTTTTAACTAATAAAGTTTTCTTCCGAGAGAACTGTTCAGCAAATGTATCAGACGAAGGTGCTACATACCCGCTGTATTCGTGATGCTGCACCTGTCAGTGCACAGGAGGCGACGCAACACTCGTGTGCTACTGCGTCCACTTGGACCTGACAAGATTTTATTGGGGGCTGTTGGAAAAGTTGATCGTGCGCCGCCGTGGAAAAAAAAAAACTCGGTTATCTTCTAGATTTATACTGAAAAGCAGGAGAATCTAGGGCATCAAAAGTCCCGGAGGCTTTGCGCATACATTTTGCATGTATTAATCACAGAGAGAGAGAGAGGGGGGGGAGAGAGAGAGAGAGAGAGAGAGAGAGAGAGAGAGAGAGAGAGAGAGAGAGAGAGAGAGAGAGAGAGAGAGAGAGAGAGAGAGAGAGAAGGGGAACGGAGATATCAGTTCCAGGGTGACTTCACATATTACACCGCTAATAAGGAGAATGAGGGAGAGTCAATGTGCCGCTGTTGGCCAGTGACCCGTTTTTTTGACAGGCGAGGTGTGGGCTACAACATTCTTTCTTTTTGAATCTGGGGTCGCTGTACTCATCACCAATGGCAACCGCTTGTTAACCAATGCATTTTTCCTTTATTTAACGGACACATCTGGTACGGTACAGCGCGCTTCATTGGCGTGCTGACGGGGGAGGGGAGTTTTGGGTACGAATGAGGTAGCGGAAAGCGAAGCAAGTTGCACGGGTCTTTCCCACGGACGGATGTTACACAGTTAAAGCAAGAGGGAAAATATCGGAGGTGGACGACAAGGGGAAAATGCTGTTCTTACAAGCTATCTTAAGGAGAAGAATACATAAAGGTACAAGTGTGTTGTCCCAACTATATGAAACTGCTATCCTCCGTTAAATGCATATATCGTTTTTTCACTAGCATTTGGCTAATTATAGGATGAAGGGGATTAGCCTGCGAGTCACTTGAAGAGGAATTAAATGCTTTCTTTTACGTTTTATTTACTCCGTGCCATATTACGCGCTCACCATGCGGTAGGCTATAATGCTGTGGCATATTAAAATAATAAGGACGACAGATGACATTACCGTTTTATGCCAACTGGCGTCAAGGATGTTTTAGCATTTATGCTGAAACAGTGTGACAGCAAAATGTTAAACGCATACTTCGCTTTGCGAAGAGTGAAGAAGCAATATTCCGCTGATCCAGCACGTGACAACTGTGAAGTTATGTTTATACTGCTGGACCACCTTTTCGACTGACCTGCTATTTAATTGCACTGTAAATGCAATTAATTGAGCAGATGTAAATTAACAGGTTTGTGCGACTACTCACAACGGGTTGGAGAGAGTAGTCAGACATGATGATATTCCATTTATTTGTTGGGACATGGTGCACTACAAAAAATGGCATTGTTTTTGAATTAGCATGTTATGTTGGCAACGTTTACAAAACTTCTCATGGTGCCCCCCCTTTCGCATTACGCGCAACCATAATCGTTTGTTCCTTGCGATTAAATGTATGTCGTTACCCATCACTGGCATAGCATCAGCTTTTTCTGTCACATAAAGATTGAGATTCAGTGCGATAATTGTTTGGGGGCGTAAACTACCTGCCACGTTTTTCATCTCGGTAGCCTATGAATACAAAAACATTAATCAAATCTGTCGTTATAAGCGGCGCAATTTCTGTAAGTTTAGTAGTAAAAACCGTTAATTGGGTAACATATATACATTTTTCTCAGTATACGGTTGTTTGTGGCAATTCTTAAATACAAAATAGGATGCTGGCTTTGAAGTGTAGCGCGCTTAGTTGAGATCTGGTATCATGGTGTCATGCTGCCTCCTGTTGGTAGAAAGGTGTATGGAACTATTTATGCGACAATCCCAACGGAGAAGCGAATGGTGGCCCAATTATGTGAAGGTTAATCAATAAATAGCGGCGATTAACTTTATGATGAAATTTGTTATACAAAGTGAGCAATCTCTCTCTCTCCCTCTCCGTCTCCCTCTCTCTCTGTCTCTCTTTCAATTTCAAGTTGTTTTATTGGCAGGACGACAGTCAAACTGTACATGGAACAGAGAAACATGAAAACCACATATAGCCAACAACATCCAATCAGAATGAACCACAACACTCACAGCAAACGTATGGCACAGTAACAAAATAACATCAAGGTGTGTAGAACAAAATGATGACATTTATTTTAATATCAAAACAAATATGTATAGTATAGGTTAAAAAAAGACAAATCATGGTAAGTGATTGTGTGTTCATACTCGTTGCATACGTGTTCTATACGTGTCTTCCATGTTTCTGTCTGTTGTTATATAATATATTGTATTATATGTGTTAGTTTGGCAATGCAGTAGTCCTGCTAATAAAGCAAACTTAAAATGAAATTGAAAATTGATTAAGTCTAACACTCTCTCTCTCTCTCTCTCTCTCTCCCTCTCTCTCTCTCTCTCTCTCTCTCTCTCTCTCTCTCTCTCTCTCTCTCTCTCTCTCTCTCTTCAAATGTGATACACACGGAACGAGCTCCTCTGTGTTTCTAAACCCCAGAGACTGGCTGTTGA
Organism: Conger conger; assembly: GCF_963514075.1. NCBI lineage: Eukaryota > Metazoa > Chordata > Actinopteri > Anguilliformes > Congridae > Conger > Conger conger. The sequence continues at coordinate 42,409,233 of NC_083773.1, forward strand.
TTACAAAGCTTTTAAAATTCAAATTCTGATTAGTCCACCAAAATATAAAATATCAGTGCGGTACCATGTGGTCCTGCCTCAAATGTAAATGAAATGAAAATAATAAAACTGTTTTTACAAGATCAGCACTGTCCGCTGCATATGTTGAAATTGCCACTGAATTACTTGCCTGTGGCTTCAGTTAAGGTAACAGACTTGCCCTTTTTAAAATGGCTGATTTCACGGCGGGTTGTTAGAGCCTGGTCAAGTTTAATGCTGCATTCGTCTGGGATGTGCTTCCCATCAGGGAGTGAGCGACGGACCAGAACCCCTGGACTTATTTTACTTAAAATGTTCACACGCTGTATGCAGCAGTTGAGATGACAGCCACGAGACTGCAGTGTAGCTCTTTCACATCGACGAGCAGTGGGCAGCAGAGTCGATTCAGGTACATTTCAGTTTAATGCAGTTTCAGGATTATACAAGCATCGTTTAAGATTTACAAGCTGAACTTTTTCCTCAATTTAGTCATTTCGTCATGACCTTACGAACACGTCTTGAAGTATAAGTTTATATAAGTTTTAAGGTTTGAAAATTTTCCAAAAAAGTTTTATACTTGTTTTCACACTCATTGTGTACCCGCAGGCGTGTATGTTGATCAAATTTCCGTTCCCTTCCAATGAATATCCTTTTCACACAGCGTTGCGCATCCTCATTTGACGTCCCCCTTCTCATTGGACATCTGTCAAATCGACTCCCCGCCCTTCAGAAATTCCCCCGGAAAGATCCGTTTCACTCGTGTGTACGTCATATCTACTACTGCTTGATGCGTTAAAATGACCTCTGATAACATTTAATAATGCCAGTATCTGACCAAATCTGGTTGGTTGCTGTAACCTTGAACCCAGTTTCTGAGTTTGAATGGGAACGGGCAGGGCTTTCACCTGTAATTGGCAGATCAAATGACACAGATCATAGGCGGCTCTCGTGGCCTCTCGAAGCAGAACTCAAAGAACATTTGTCCCTATCCCTGTCCCGCGCTGATTGTCAGTCCGTGCCAGCTAAAAAGAGAAATGAACAAGGGAGCAGTTCTCAGCTGATTTGTCACACAATAACAGAAGATCACTGTCAATAACCCCTCCAGTTGTCAGATTTCAGAGCACCATAATAACACGGTTTCCATGGAGTCGATTCCACGGCCTTTTGAAATCCATTCTTGCATCTCTCTACTTTTGTAGGTCACACCTATATTATGTTCATCTGAACTGTTATGTATTTGATCTATAGATTACTCTGTTTTACATTGTGTATGTACATGAAAGCATATTTCTGTCAGTTCGTACGTACCAGTTCTAGTCACTCCTGTATGAGGACATTTAGAGTGATATCTTCACATTTGTGCTGCATTCAAAAGGCTATCACTGTTATGGAGTCCTAATTAAACCCTGTGTACAGTGCGAAATCTCTCTAATCTTCTCTGGTGCAATGGGAACCATTTGGGTACCTTGAGATGCATCGATATTAACTTGAGCGTGCTAGTTAGCTAGCTTTGTGTGACTTCTCCTGCAGTCTTTCAGTCGTGTGTCAGCCCTGTATGACTCAGTGCGACTTTCTGTATTCCAGCACAAGCGCTGTGCGACTTCTCCCGCAGTCTTTCAGTAGTGTGTCAGCTCTCTGTGACTCAGTGACTGTACCGTGCCTTGCACCGAGACGCATACAAAGCAACAACATCTGAAGCCCCGAAACAGAACTATGTTCAGCGTTACATCAATGCTGATGTAGCACATTCGAGATTCAAGAAACTGTATTTGTCACGCACAACTACATACAGCGAAATGTTGGTGTGGTAATTGTAATAAGTGAATAAGTAATTAAGTAATATGTAGATTAAGTATTAGAGGTACAGTAGGTAAGATTTTTGTGTTAAAACATTGTTACAAGACCATTATAAATCCTTTCCTATCATTGAAAAAGCCTCACTGAAATGTTGACTCACCTTCTGCCTGTGTTTATAGTCCTTAAATTCGGGTTTAGAAATATACTTTTGATGGGCCGTCACTCTGTACCAGAAAATTATATATCTGTACAATTATTCAAGCTCATCGGTTGAAAAAGTGTGTCGAGAGAGAAGGAGGAGGGATAAACAGTGTTGTGGTTTGAGGGTGTTTGTTGCTGAAATTCCTCTTTTGACTGTTAGCAGTCTGAAATGACCTATTGTACCTTTAGGGAAGTACTGTGCAAAACTAAACGATAAGGAGAAGGGTAGGAACAAATACATACTCAAGTAATGAAAAGTAAAACAGTAAAATACTAAGTAACTTATGCAGAGAGTGCAGAATGCAGGGTGGGATCTCTTCGCATGTGCAAAGACAGTGTACAGCAGTTAGAAATGATTTAAATGGTGGTTTAAGTTTTGAGTCTTTGTTCAGGGCATTGATGGCTTGTGGGAAAAGCTCCTTCTCTCTATTTTGATGTCTCGCTGCATCTTCTCACCCTGCAGAAAACAGCCGAGCTTGCGCAGAGTGGAGGAGGAGGAAGGCTTTTCATAGGCAGCTTTCACATGTAGTGCACAGGGCCCGATTGGCCACCAGGGGTCGCTGGAGAGCAATGCAACCTGGACCTCAAACCGACTGAATGCTAGAATCTCTGTAAATGTTAATCATTTACTTGTGCTCTCCTGTCCTGAATAAAGAAGAGATGTCAATCTCTGTGTTTGCTTGTTTCTACCGGATAAATAACGGATAAGGAAATAAAGATGGTCCACAGTTTTATTGTCCTTAAAGGTACAAAAGGTAATTCCGGACTGTTTATACCCCTTCTATCTGAATGTGCCCCCCTAGGATGTTGTGTTGTCAGTCTTCCATGTTTGTTAAATATAATGTACGAGATGGTATACACTGTGCTGAGTTTTGTGTGCTACGTGTTGCTCTGTGCGCTTTATCTGTTCAGTGTGTTGCTGTGTGCTTGCTGGGGACTTGATAATGCTTATTTGTTGCTATGTATATGTTAATATGTCGAGACTCATGTTCTTTTATGTCTTTCCATCAACCTGCCCAGGGACTACAGATGAAAATTAGCCCCAATGGCTCAATTTGGAACATTTTACATTGTGTTGTCCCTTATTTTAAATGAAGAAATAAATAATTTGATAAAAGCCGGTTTGCAGTGGGCTGGGTGATGGGCCAAAGAGGTGAGGTGGATTGCAGTGGGCTGGGTGATGGGCCAAAGAGGCGAGGTGGATTGCAGTGGGCTGGGTGATGGGCCAAGCAGCCCAGGGAACCGTTTCTCCTGGTGACAGTGGCCACCTGGTCCATTAAAGGTCCCATATTGTGGAAATCAACATTTTCCTTGCTTTGTGGATTATAAAGAACTTGAAGGTGCCATAAAACATGATGAAAGTATCAAAACGTACAGTCCCCAAATAAATCCACGCAATCCGAATGAAGAAAATGTGCATGTCAGCGAGCCGTTTGGAATTCCGTGAAGTTATGACATCACAACGATACACTCGCTTGCTTCAGCATGGCCCGTCTTGTAGCCGTGTGTTCCTTGTAGCCGTGTGTTTCTTGTAGCCGTGTGTTCCTTGTAGCCGTGTGTTCCTTGGTGGAGCTGCTGTCTCTCTGAGATGGGCCTTGTTTTACCTTGAGGGCCCTGTGTCATTTTTATTCATTAAAAAAAAAATGTTTAAAATGCTGCATATTGTCATTGTGTGTTATGAGCTGTGCCCTGAGATGCATTTAAATTGGTCAGATTATTTTATTTATTTATTTATTTATTTTATTTTATTTTATTTGGATTTTTTGCACATTTCATGCAGACCCTGCTGAAAAAAATGACTCAAGCTAGGTTTTGAAACAGTTGGTAGCTGGTTGACCAGTTCAGGCCAGCTCCACTCATGGTTTGACCAGCCCAAGGTTTGTTTGGAAACAGCGGGTAACTGGTCATTTCAAGCTGGTCACAGCTGGATTTTACACCAGAGGAGCCCGTGATTTTTCCAAGTCTGGTGGTTCAGGTACGTGACTGGGACCCGCAAGGTCGGTGGTTCGATCCACACGGCCGTTGGGCCCTTGACCCTGCATTGCTCTGGGGGAGGATTGTCTCCTGCTTAGTCTGAATGAACTGTAAGTCGCTTTAGATAAAAGTGTCAGCCAAATGACGTAGTGTAATGTAATCTCTTGTTACCTCAGGTCAATGATCTCGTGTACCTCAAGCATGAGGAGACTGCTCCGTACAAACAAAGCTCCTTGTGTGGCGAGGAGACTCAAGGTTCTTTAACACGCTCCGTTTATCTCAGGCTTCCCCCGCCGAGATAAATACTGCGATCACAAAGGTGTGTGGTGCCGTTCAAATGAAAAGCGGGCTTTTACTGACACAGGTTCACCAGCGGGGCTTCTGATGCGTTTCGCCCTCTGGTTAATCCGGCCGGTGCAGATAAACGTATTGAGCTCAGCGGGGTTTTTCTGTTGAAGAACGAGGGCGATTTTTGTTCTCATAAATGTATTGACGGCACTCTGCTCCGGCATCTACCCTGCTGGCTTTGAGAAGTTTACAGCTGTTGGAGTGGAGTGTTTTATGATTTCTACTTTTTTGAGAAACGGGGAAAATCTATTTTGTCTGAATGGAGTGGAATCCCTGTGTCTTAACCATATATATGAGCCTGTCAATGGATACTGCAAACTGCTGGGAGACGGACGATCTCTTATAGACCCTGTGCTATCAAAACATTGTTTTTAATAGTTATGCTGTGCCATGAAAAGGTATTTCCTTTGAATATTCAGTCGTACAGACTGGTTTCAGATCTAGACAAACTGCTATATTAGACAAAGGGAAACATAAAATATATATATTTTTTATCATTATTTTATTTATTAAATGAAAAAATGTTGTCAAACACCCATGTGAAGTTAATTGACCCCTTAGTTTCCCACTCAACCATCCATCCATTATCTTATCCCGCTTATCCTGAACAGGGTCGCACTCACAGACTCAAATTTGGGCAATTTAGACTCTCCAATCAGCCTAACCTGCATGTCTTTGGACTGTGGGAGGAAACTGGAGTACCCGGAGGAAACCCACGCAGACACGGGGAGAACATGCAAACTCCACACAGAGAGGCCCCAGTCGACGGGGATTCGAACCCAGGACCTCCTAGCTGTGAGGCAGCAGTGCTACCCACTGCACCATCCATGCCGCCCTACTCAACCAATTAACCACATTTAATTAACCATTAGATTCAGCTGAACACAGCCAGGCTTGATTGCAGTCATCCTTGTCAAATCTAAATTTCACTCATATTAACCTTACCATCAGAGGGAAGAAGTCACCACAAAGTTTCTACAAGCACACTCTGCCACACTCAAAGAAAATTCCAGAAGATGATCAAAGGAGATAATTCCATTATCTCCAAATGGAGTACACTTTGGATTTGTGGTAAAGCTTCCCAGGAGTGGATGGCCTGTAAAAATTTTACGTGTGGCAGCACGGATGGTGCAGTGGGTAGCACTGCTGCCTCACAGCTAGGAGGTCCTGGGTTCGAATCCCTGTCTGCGTGGGTTTCCTCCGGGTACTCTGGTTTTCTCCCACAGTCCAAAGACATGCAGGTTAGGCTGATTGGAGAGTCTAAATTGCCCGTAGGTATGAGTGTGTGAGTGAATGGTGTGTGTGCTCTGCGATGGACTGGTGACCTGTCCTGGGTGTATTCCTGCCTTTTGCCCAATGTATGCTGGGATAGGCACATGGTCTTTAAAGCACCCCAAATCAGTTGAACATTATGAGCAGTATAACTGTGTTCGGGTCTGAACCTTGGCACACTGGTTCTAAACAATTTTCTGCTAACTTTCCGGTAAACAAAACTGAACCCGACTTATTCACTCTGAAAATATGTCTGACAACTAATTTCTAGTTTCTTTAGCTGGATTTTCCAGCAGCTTATCTTCTGAAGTACTGAAGTATAAAAAATAAATAAAGTGGAGCTGTGCTGTCTGAATTTGTCCTTGGTTTCACCCTGCCTCAGCAGTAACTCTTGTTCATGCGTATGTGATGAGTCGTCACTATGTTTTGACATAGGGACTTGCATGGGGACGCTTTACATTGGGACTTACGAATCAGCTGTAGTACAGCTCCAAGAATCATCTGTGTATGCCCGTGTGTGTGTGTGTGTGTGTGTGTATGTGTGCCCATCTGTGTGTGCATGCAACTTTGAGTGACACTGTAAATCTGAGAAACAGTTGTGAAAAATCTGATCAACCAGAGGTGCGGTCAATTCTGTCCGGACTGTCGATCCTGTTTCAAACCACTCTCTACGGTCCATCCTATTCAAACCACTCTCTACGGTCCATCCTATTCAAACCACTCTCTACGGTCCATCCTATTCAAACCACTCTCTACGGTCCATCCTGTTTCAAACCGCTCTCTACAGTCGATCCTGTTTCAAACCGCTCTCTACAGTCGATCCTGTTTCAAACCGCTCTCTACAGTCGATCCTGTTTCAAACCGCTCTCTACAGTCGATCCTGTTTCAAACCGCTCTCTACAGTCGATCCTGTTTCAAACCGCTCTCTACAGTCAATCCTGTTTCAAACCACTCTCTACAGTCGATCCTGTTTCAAACCACTCTCTACAGTCGATCCTGTTTCAAACCACTCTCTACAGTCGATCCTGTTTCAAACCGCTGTCTACAGTCCATCCTGTTTCAAACCGCTCTCTACAGTCGATCCTGTTTCAAACCGCTCTCTACGGTCGATCCTGTTTCAAACCGCTCTCTACAGTCGATCCTGTTTCAAACCGCTCTCTACAGTCGATCCTGTTTCAAACCGCTCTCTACAGTCGATCCTGTTTCAAACCGCTCTCTACAGTCGATCCTGTTTCAAACCGCTCTCTACAGTCGATCCTGTTTCAAACCGCTGTCTACAGTCGATCCTGTTTCAAACCGCTGTCTACAGTCGATCCTGTTTCAAACCACTCTCTACAGTCGATCCTGTTTGAAACCGCTCTCTACAGTCGATCCTGTTTCAAACCGCTCTCTACAGTCGATCCTGTTTCAAACCGCTCTCTACAGTCGATCCTGTTTCAAACCGCTCTCTACAGTCGATCCTGTTTCAAACCGCTCTCTACAGTCGATCCTGTTTCAAACCGCTCTCTACAGTCGATCCTGTTTCAAACCGCTCTCTACAGTCGATCCTGTTTCAAACCGCTCTCTACAGTCGATCCTGTTTCAAACCGCTCTCTACGGTCGATCCTGTTTCAAACCTCTCTCTACAGTCGATCCTGTTTCAAACCGCTCTCTACAGTCGATCCTGTTTCAAACCACTCTCTACAGTCGATCCTGTTTCAAACCGCTCTCTACGGTCGATCCTGTTTCAAACCGCTCTCTACGGTCGATCCTGTTTCAAACCACTCTCTACAGTCGATCCTGTTTCAAACCACTCTCTACAGTCGATCCTGTTTCAAACCGCTCTCTACAGTCGATCCTGTTTCAAACCGCTCTCTACGGTCGATCCTGTTTCAAACCGCTCTCTACAGTCGATCCTGTTTCAAACCGCTCTCTACAGTCGATCCTGTTTCAAACCGCTCTCTACAGTCGATCCTGTTTCAAACCGCTCTCTACAGTCGATCCTGTTTCAAACCGCTCTCTACAGTCGATCCTGTTTCAAACCGCTCTCTACAGTCGATCCTGTTTCAAACCGCTCTCTACAGTCGATCCTGTTTCAAACCGCTCTCTACAGTCGATCCTGTTTCAAACCGCTCTCTACAGTCGATCCTGTTTCAAACCGCTCTCTACAGTCGATCCTGTTTCAAACCGCTCTCTACAGTCGATCCTGTTTCAAACCGCTCTCTACGGTCGATCCTGTTTCAAACCTCTCTCTACAGTCGATCCTGTTTCAAACCGCTCTCTACAGTCGATCCTGTTTCAAACCACTCTCTACAGTCGATCCTGTTTCAAACCGCTCTCTACGGTCGATCCTGTTTCAAACCGCTCTCTACGGTCGATCCTGTTTCAAACCACTCTCTACAGTCGATCCTGTTTCAAACCGCTCTCTACGGTCGATCCTGTTTCAAACCACTCTCTACAGTCGATCCTGTTTCAAACCACTCTCTACAGTCGATCCTGTTTCAAACCGCTCTCTACAGTCGATCCTGTTTCAAACCGCTCTCTACAGTCGATCCTGTTTCAAACCGCTCTCTACAGTCGATCCTGTTTCAAACCGCTCTCTACAGTCGATCCTGTTTCAAACCGCTCTCTACAGTCGATCCTGTTTCAAACCGCTCTCTACAGTCGATCCTGTTTCAAACCGCTCTCTACAGTCGATCCTGTTTCAAACCGCTCTCTACAGTCGATCCTGTTTCAAACCACTCTCTACAGTCGATCCTGTTTCAAACCGCTCTCTACAGTCGATCCTGTTTCAAACCACTCTCTACAGTCGATCCTGTTTCAAACCGCTGTCTACAGTCGATCCTGTTTCAAACCACTCTCTACAGTCGATCCTGTTTCAAACCGCTGTCTGCGGTCGATCCTGTTTCAAACCACTCTCTACAGTCGATCCTGTTTCAAACCACTCTCTACGGTCGATCCTGTTTCAAACCACTCTCTACAGTCGATCCTGTTTCAAACCACTCTCTACAGTCGATCCTGTTTCAAACCACTCTCTACAGTCGATCCTGTTTCAAACCGCTGTCTGCGGTCCATCCTATTCAGACCACTGTCTACGGCCCATCCTGTTTCAAACCGCTCTCTACAGTCGATCCTGTTTCAAACCGCTCTCTACAGTCGATCCTGTTTCAAACCACTCTCTACAGTCGATCCTGTTTCAAACCACTCTCTACAGTCGATCCTGTTTCAAACCGCTGTCTGCGGTCCATCCTGTTTCAAACCACTCTCTACAGTCGATCCTGTTTCAAACCACTCTCTACGGTCGATCCTGTTTCAAACCACTCTCTACAGTCGATCCTGTTTCAAACCACTCTCTACAGTCGATCCTGTTTCAAACCACTCTCTACAGTCGATCCTGTTTCAAACCGCTGTCTGCGGTCCATCCTATTCAGACCACTGTCTACGGCCCATCCTGTTTCAAACCGCTCTCTATGGTCGATCCTGTTTCAAACCACTCTCTACAGTCGATCCTGTTTCAAACCGCTGTCTGCGGTCCATTCTATTCAGACCACTGTCTACGGCCCATCCTGTTTAAAACCGCTCTCTACGGTTGATCCTGTTTCAAACCACTCTCTACAGTCGATCCTGTTTCAAACCGCTGTCTGCGGTCCATCCTATTCAGACCGCTCTCTACAGTCGATCCTGTTTCAAACCGCTGTCTGCGGTCCATCCTATTCAGACCGCTGTCTACGGTCCATCCTATTCAAACCACTCTCTACGGTCGATCCTGTTTCAAACCGCTGTCTGCGGTCCATCCTATTCAGACCACTGTCTACGGTCCATCCTATTCAAACCACTCTCTACGGTCCATCCTATTCAAACCACTCTCTACGGTCCATCCTATTCAAACCACTCTCTACAGTCGATCCTGTTTCAGACCGCTGTCTGCGGTCCATCCTATTCAAACCACTCTCTACAGTCGATCCTGTTTCAAACCGCTGTCTGCGGTCCATCCTATTCAGACCGCTGTCTACGGTCCATCCTATTCAAACCACTCTCTACGGTCCATCCTATTCAAACCACTCTCTACGGTCCATCCTATTCAGACGCTGTCTACGGTCCATCCTATTCAAACCACTCTCTACGGTCCATCCTATTCAGACCGCTGTCTACGGTCCATCCTATTCAAACCACTCTCTACGGTCCATCCTATTCAGACCGCTGTCTGCGGTCCATCCTGTAACAGACCGCTGTCTGTGGTCGATCCTTTTTTTAGCAGTTATTATGCTGATAGTTAAGCCTGTAGTGCTGCTCATGCCTCCAGAGTGGAAATTAATTTAGGAAACTTGAATATTAATCATGTTTTATTTCTTTGTTTTAATTGTCTATTCAAAACACAATAAATGGACTCTGACCCACTGCCGTAGGAAAAAGGCCTGGAGTGCAGCATGATGTGGCGTTTTGGTTATTTTTCATCGCCCTGATCATGCCCAGTACCATGCTCCATGCCCACTGGAGTCATGACTGGAGTTATGACTGGCGCTATGGGTCCCAGCCAATGGCTTTCACTGTGCAGAACTACACGGCTACATCCATTAAGAGCACAGGGCTTTCACTGTGCATACACGGCTACATCCATTAAGAGCACAGGGCTTTCACTGTGCATACACAGCTACGTCCATTAAGAAGAGCACAGGGCTTTCACTGTGCATACGCAGCTACATCCATTAACCACTAGACACTACCAGAGAAGTATAATAAATAATAATTTGTTATTTAGCTGACGCTAATAACAGACTAAGCAGGGGGCAATCTTGCCTTGATTGCTCAAGGGCCTGACAGCTGTGTGGATCTTATCATGGCTACACCAGGGTGTAAACCACCGACCTTCCAGGTCCCGGTCATGTACCTTAGCCGCGAGGCTACAGGCTGCCCCCCTAGAGCAGGCCGTAGAGGAAAGAGATTCAGAGTCCCGCAGAGTTTCTTAACAGATAAGCCCTCTCCATTCTTCAAATAAGTGTGCCGATGTGGGCTTTGGGGTAGTGTGCGAGCTGCGCTCGTTCGTGTGATTGAACAGGCCGCTTCCGAGGCCAGAGAGCCGAGCCCACTGAGAGCACGCTTCCCTCGTTCCGCTCGATAAACGGAGATAAACCTCGACGTCTGATAAACGCTGAATGTTTTTGAGTTGTGCTGCTTCAGTGCAGCGTGCTGCTTCAGCTGATTCTCAGAAACTGCTTCAGCAAAGCGGCTTTCATCAGCTGCCAGCTGGCGCTCTGGGGGAACAATTCACCAGCACATTTCCTCTTTTTGGAAAAATAGTAAAGTGGCATGTGTCACTTTTATGGAAGCTATTCCGTGCCTCATTTCCAATTAGCAAATGACCACGCCTAATGAAACCTCAGCACATGAATGAACAAAAGGCCACATCGTTTATTAAGAAACCTCAACATTTGAATGAACAGACCACCACATCACATCGCATGCAAACTGAACACATGAACGCATGATTATATGTTTATTTGATTTTAATAAGCAGTCGCCTTTTATCATTCGTCACCACCATTTATCGTTCCATATCGTTCATTACAATGGCATATAAATGTCAGTCAAAAGCCACACCCATGAATACAGATCCATGTTTTTCTAAAACTCAGACATCCATCTGGAGCTTGTCACAATGAAAATGAGTGGCCTGTGATTGGCTCATGGTATCAGTAGGCCTGGAAGTCGAAAATTGAAAATGTTGATGTACTTGGGCGGGGGCGTAGCTTTTGATTGACATTTGTATGCTGACATGATGAATGATAAATGGAACGATAAATGGAAAACGTGGTGGTGATGAATGATAAAAGTCAGCTCTGTTTTTAAATCAAATGAACACTGCTTTAACCCATTAAGTCTCACAGGCCTGGGAGGATTCTTTTGTGTCTCCAAATGTCCTTTTTGGAAAACTGCCTAGACATAGCTTAGAAAAAACTATACAGAATGTTCATTTTTGGTGATATTGTCATCAAATTTGAAAGGGGATTTGACCAGTGGCTGTGGCTCCATTGTGTTTCTGAGTGTGCCAGGCACCGCCACAATAATCTGGATCAACTCAAATACAGAACATCTTTTCTGTGAGAAAGAAATCTTCCTCTTCCACTATGTTTGAGCTTCTGTAACTTTGATTTAGTAATATATAGAGTAATTCCAACTGGAAAACAAACCCCAAATGGTTGCCTTTCAGAAGACACCAGGATTATGCCTGTAGTCAAAAGGGTTAAAAAATATTTTATTTTGGGTATGACATTTTCAAGCTTGTTTTAAGAAAAGGGGTGATACTTAAGGGGTTAATCAAATCGCATAAGGGAGTTTATTCATTCATGTGGTTGAGTTTGCATGCGATGGTGTTGCTTGTTCATTCACCTGTTTTCATTATTAGACATGATCGTTTGACAATTGGAAATGAGGCACGGAATAGCTTCCATACATTTTAGCCAAATTAGCATGACTGTTCTGCTGATATAATCAGCGTAATAATATCTTTACTTCAATTATTACCAATTAATTACAGTGCATGTCCACATGGTATGCTCATTATGAAGTATGTAGTTTAGTAATAACTGCCATTGTTTGTTCTTTCTTTATAAAGTGATGTGCAGATTGTGTAAGAAAAAACAATCACACAGTAGTCTACATGTCTATACCACAACCAATCAGAATAAGGGTTTTTATTTTTTTAGTTAATCGAAATGTCATTTACTTCTTTTGAAAGTGTAGCCTTCTGTAGGTCTTTTGTTCAGAATTCTGGCTTTTGCCCCTAAATGTGTGCTTACATTTTTTTTATAAATTAAACAAATTGCACTGTTGTTTTCCTAAAAATAGACAAAATGTGTTGCACTCCAAAGTCTAATGATATTTTGTGCCTTGTCAGTATCGCACCTACGTAATTATGATCTTTTCATTTAATTTCGTACTTTTATTGTTTTTCTGCTTGAATGTCCGGCTTTGCATCTAGCAGAAGCTGCCAAACGCATTCTGTACACACATTTTCAGTTTTTGCAAATGCGAAACTTTCTACATTAACCCCCCTTCCAGCCCTTCCCACCAAAAAACTAAACCACTATAGCGGTACAGCCACTCAGCTTGTTGAAAAATAGCGAGCTGATTAGCATCTGTTTGGGGACACAGAGCGGGCGGAGGTGGCCTGGCCCTGTCATCGTTCTCCTCAGTGGGAGGATGTTCGTTCTGTGTAATTAGCACGCAAACCGCAGCTGCCAAACCCATACATCACCCACCGCACAATAATAGCCTCCATCTATCCGTAATTGGCATTGAAATGCTATGTTGCCGGCTTAGAGGTCAAAACGAATCAAGATGAATCATTTGGCTGCGATTCACACGTTTAGAGTGGCTAGAGTGGCTACCTGCAGTCAATATATCATGGTCTCTGTGTGAAGCATTTAAGGGTCACAGTGCAGTCATTGTACACATTTCACACTACCGATTTAGTGAAATGAGTGTGATTACACCATGTTGGTATTTTACATTTTGATATCACCTATTGCTACAAAACGAAGTCAAAATCATCGCTGTGAATGCCTGTCTATGACAACTAATATAACCATCTTGTGCCTATTAAAGTGTAATAGCACAGTGCTATGAAACCACCTGTTTATAAATGTTGCTATAAGAGAGAAGCACGGTCAGCTTTTCATGATGATTAATCGGCCAATAAAACTTTATTTTATCTCAGGGTGGTAAAGCTGAAAACCCTGGAGAGCTACAGAGTCTGCAGAGTTCAGTGTGGTCAGTGCTATAGAGTCTGCAGAGTTCAGTGTGGTCAGTACTATGGAGTCTGCAGAGTTCAGTGTGGTCAGTGCTATAGAGTCTGCAGAGTACAGTGTGGTCAGTGCTATAGAGTCTGCAGAGTTCAGTGTGGTCAGTGCTATAGAGTCTGCAGAGTTCAGTGTGGTCAGTGCTATAGAGTCTGCAGAGTACAGTGTGGTCAGTGCTATAGAGTCTGCAGAGTTCAGTGTGGTCAGTGCTATAGAGTCTGCAGAGTACAGTGTGGTCAGTGCTATAGAGTCTGCAGAGTTCAGTGTGTGTCAGTGCTCAAGTGCTTCAGTCATAGATTGGTTAATCAGTCCACAGTCCATGTTTTGAAGGTCTAAGCTTATCAACAACATCCAGCAGAACTTGCAACTCAGCAGAACCAGTAGTGGATCCTTGGTATTAAGCTCCTTGGGCTATGTGGAAATAAAGATTGATTAACTTAATTGATTAACATATTCTTATTTGAATTTTGCATTTGTTATTTATACTATCAGTCAGTCACTGGCTTTTTGGGTCTGCACACCTTTCACTACATCTGGTTGCTATCTAGTGGTGATGTAAAACTGATTTGGTGAAGTCAGTGGAACTGATATCAGTCCTCGGTCAAATACATAATTGTTTTGGATTAAAATGCTTTTTTTCTGCATTCTGTTTATCTTGCCTGGTGCAATTGAGCCAACCAAGAGCGTAAAGGCAGGGTTTTAACTTTTTGAGAGCATTTCATAGGTTCCAATACACCAGAAAAGTATTTGAGTCAAAAACAATTATGTATTTAACCCAGGTCTGATATAAAACCAATCAGTAGCATCCCAATATTAAGTTAATAATTATTCAGATAAATAGCAATACAAGTTCCATGTTATTGAAGTTTGCTTGAAGTTAATTTTGACTCAAGCCCTAATCAAGCCCTTCTTGTCAGTGTTACAGTGCTACATTGATACGCTGTACCAGTGGTCCTCACTCCTGGTCCTGGAGAGCCACAGGGCGTGCTGATTTGTTGCTAGTCAGCAATTAAAGCAGTTAATTACACAGTTAACTGGTTTGCAATTGGTTTCCAATATTTAAAAAATCAAACATGATACACTATGTATGGATAATATCATTTGGCATACATAAGGTGGCTTTAGTACACAAGTAAAAAAAAAAAGGATCTATTTCTGGACATTCTACGTCATCATAGAACACTGCCACTTTAAGCACAGTGCATGTTGATCAATCAATCAATCAATTTTTATTTGTGTAGCGCTTTTAACAAAGGGCCTTTACAGAGAAACCAGTCCCCAAGAGTACGCCTAGGGCAACAGTGGCAAGGAAAAACTCCCGGGCTAACAGGAAGTAACCTTGAGCAGAACCTGACTCAGTTGGGGAACCAATCTGCCGCTGATTGACACTGGTTTGTTTAAAGAATGTCAATGTTCATGATGGCAGCTAGTTGATGTGACTGTGCAATGAAAACATCCATCCATCCATCCATTATCTTAACACGCTTATCCTGAACAGGGTCGCAGGATTGGCTGAAGCCTATCCCAGCATACATTGGGAAAAAGGCAGGAATACACCCTGGACAGGTCGCCAGTCCATCGCAGGTAATGAAAACAGAAAAAAAAAGATTTAAAAAGTGAAACATAGTTAAAGGTCATACTCACATTTCAATTGTTCAACTCTTTGGCGGCTTTAGTTTGAACATCTCCCTCCTGTCATGACCTAGCACAATGCACACACTGTGGGATACTCGTACCAGCGTCGTATCCAGTGTTCCTATGCTATGATATTTCACCAAATGTACTGCGGTATCCAGGTAGTTTTAACACACTGTTTATGCAGCAATAGTTTCGTGCATACAAATGCTATGTTGACACACTAAATAGTAAACTAGTATGCGTACCCTGTGGCTCTCCGGGACCAGCAGTGAGGACCATTGCTCTGTACAGTTAAACAAGGAGGCAATACTGTGTGTTATTCTAAGAGAAGCAGAAAATAAGCCTTCCAGTGACAGCCAGGTTGCTGTTTGTGTCCTCCACTTTACAAAAGTGTAAGTGCATGTAAAGGCTACTATACATGAACTGGCACATCCTGTGATTGTATTGTGTCCTGGGGTTTGTTGACGGGGGAGATACGCTATACCACCGTCATCACCATTCATTTTGCGTGGCTATTATACCACAGGATTTGGCTGTGTGTTTGGATGGCATAAAGGCCGGACTTGATTGGGGAAATGCACTGAATGAGGCTGGATGAGACATGTTTAAGGCACAAAGACAGAGAGTTCTCTGCAGCTAGTCAAACATACCGGTCCCTTACAGACAGATGATTACTCTAAAGAGAGCAATTAAACGTTTTTTGTATAATTGAATGCGAGGCTGGATCAAGGGGCCAGAGTTTTTGTTTCACAGGAAGAATGGAAATCATTTTGGTTCTGAAAGCACATAAACGCTGTGACTGTCATTAAGTTTATTTATCTCAGAAGAATGGATCATCAAGGAATGTGAAATACTGAACATGAAAATGTTCTTTCATTTTTACAGCTTGTGTGTCCATTTGCAGTCTGTTTTGCTCAAAGCTTGGAGTGCATGCTTCTGTACCTCCACTGCTGTGATAGCCCTCCTAGGCCAGGTCGGGTATGTAGGCAATATGCCAGGGTGTGTTGGGTTCACAGATGTTTATGCGGGATCAAAATAAGGGTATTTACAAGTTGGGAAATGCGAAAGCCAAATATGTGCTGTTCATATATTTTGGCAGTGCAATTTATAAACATTTGCTTTCTAAATGGCTTTTTTTAAAGGTTCTTTTCCTGTTGGTCATCCATGTATTCTGTGGGTACTGTAGGATATCAGGAAATGTGTGTGTGTGTGTGTGTGTGTGTGTGTGTGTGTGTGTGTGTGTGTGTGTGTGTATGTACCGTGTTTATTCATGTTTGTATGTACATATGTGCTGTATGTATCGTATGTATGTATTGTATGTATGTGTAGGTATGTATGCTTGTGTGTTTGTGTTTGTTTGGAGATTTAACCAGCTATGGGAGTCCTGGGGGCTACTGAAATGGGGGAGAGTGAGCTTTGTTTTATTGTCTTTTGGAGTCTGTTCCCTGCTGAATACGCAGCTCCTCAGCAGGGAGTGCCTCACATTTTCACATCACTTTCAAGCTGTTTTCTAGGGCTGGGAATCAGAGTAAGTTATGATCCAATACTATCACAATATTTTCCTCTCGACAAGATACAGGTGATTCTGCGATACAGGATGTATTCCTAGACAATAGTCTCCAATAACTAAACAATATCTGTGTAACTGAAGACAAAAAATACCCTTGCAAATGTTGACCTTTTCCACTTCGAGAAGGTAATTTCAGCCTATGTTGTACTATTCCTATAAGTGTCAATTTCCCTAAACGATTCACTGCGCACACATGGTTGAAGACTTAAATTAAAGAAGAGACTTGTACCATTCAGAAATTTCACTACATTTTTGTCAGAGCATGTACATACAGTGTACGCAAAAGATATATAAAAATAAAAACAAATGTCACGCGGTGGAATGACGTCTCTCAGCCAAAGAGCCCACTCGCTCAGGCACCGTCTCTCAGCTTGGTGATGTTAATACGTGTTCGGCTTATGCAGAGACAGCACTGCAGACCGTGAAAGTGCAGCTGACTGCGGGAATCCATCTACTGCCTCTTAATGTGCACCAGTCATATCCATACTGGGTGTTTTTCTGTGCACACCGACAGCACAGGCAGGGGAGTTAATCATATTTAATGTATTTATTCAAATAGCTTTCCTCATTTTCTCAGCATTTTGGAGTCCCTACTTTTTTTTTGCATTTATTTAACCTTTATTTATAAATACATCAGAAAGTAGGAACTCCAAAATGCTGAGAACGTGTCCTCCCCAGCCCACGCACTGGGAGGCTGCGGGCTATCCAGCGGTCCCAAGATTACTCTACATCCTGCTGTCCAAACTGCACCATAGGGGTTCTTTCACAAGGCGAGATCAAAGCAGGCATCGGCTCGAAATCCTTCCTGAGGTTTTAGCTAAATTCAGTTGAAAAGGAAGCAGTTGTTAAGGTTTTAAAACATATGTATGAGTTGGTTGAACTCCTGAAACACACTTTGTGAAAAACAGCCCTGTTTGCAGAAGCTGGAATACTGTGGCCATGTTACGGGTAACTTACGTGCTGACACCCGTTTACCAACTTTAGCCCCTTCCTGCTGCTGCTGATGAATTGATCAGCATTTTATATAGAGATTTTATCCAAAGCGCTGTATGATTGATGCTTCTCATTCACCCATTCACACACACACTCACACACCAACAGCGATTGGCTGCCATGCAAGGCAACAACCAGCTCATCAGGAGCAAATGGGGGTTAGACGTATTGCTGAGGGACGCTTCAACACACCCATTTTACATTTGTGTCGTAACTATGACCGTTACGTTACAGTTATTTAGCCAATGCTTCATCCAAAGTGACTAGCCAATGCCCCCTGGAGTAATATGGGGTTAAGGGCCTTGCTGCACTGATCTTATCGCTGCCACACTGGGGCTTGAACCACCAACCTTCCGGGTCTCAGTCAGACATCTTAGCCACAAGGGCCCGCAATGTTTTATGGTCAAAGATCTGTCGTAGTAATAGCCCATCATGGACAGCCTACATTCATGTTGATTCATCTTGCAGAAAATTTATTGGACTGGGTTTTATCTATGCCTATTAAATTACAGCCTCATCAAACCCTCTCATCAAAATGACAGCAATGGCTGTTGTGATTTAATTTCACTCCTGCAGACATGATGGGTTTTCTTTGGTACGTGCTAATGAAGAACTGCTATCTGTTTTGATGTGTTCTGTTTTTAATTGCCTGATTCCAGAGGAGTCGAAAGGCTTTTGAGTGAATGACTTCACAGTGTCACTGCATGTCTGCGAAGCCAGCTAGACTCACAGAACCTCCGTGTGAGAGCTCTCAAACTGGCCAAGCTCCTCAGCGGTAGACAGAAGAATCCCTTAGTTTGGGGATTGCTAGCCAGTCTTTGTCACAGGCTGTACACTAAGAGGAGTCTTTAGGGCAGGGGAGCTTTCTCGCTGGCAGGTGGATTTGGTTATTTGATGTGTCAGGTGCCTCTGGGCATGAGGTATGTGTAAAAAAATAGCCTGAGAGAGATTTGAAGCGTTTGCTGTGACGTTAGTCTACAGGTTGTGATCCGACAGAGCCACGCGGAGCAGGGATCAGCTGATGAGGTCGAGCACCGTCCCTAAGGGAAAGGCATTCACACAGCGCTGCCGAGGACTAGGAGAAATACACACGGGAATGCTCTTTAAACACAGGCTACATACATTCACTGCAAATATACTCTGAGCTTTAAATTAAACTAGCTGACATAAGTGCACAGTAATGCAAAATAATTTAGTTATGAATATAATTAGTTATTTTTCTGACGCTTTTATCCGAAGCAATTTTCAGTTGATTAGACTAAGCACAATCCCCCATGGAACAATATGGGGTTAAGGGCCTTTCTCAAGGGCCCAACAGCTGTGCAGACCGTATTGTGGCTACACCGCGTCTTCAACCACCAACCTTCTGGTTCCCAGTCATGTGCCTGTAGTGGTTAAGGTACATGACTGGGACACGCAAGGTAGGTGGTTCGATCCCCAGTGTAGCCACAATACGATCCGCACAGCTGTTGGGCCCTTGAGCAAGGCCCTTAACCCTGCATTGCTCCAGGGGAGGATTGTCTCCTGCTTAGTCTAATCAACTGTAAGTCACTTTGGATAAAAACATCAGCCTAATGATATGTAATGTAAACGTAATGTATGCTGTATAGTCTAAAGGGTTAAAATATTGATAATCATCGTTTGACTCATGTGTGCTAGGAATCCTCTCACTGCAGTATGTGTCAAACAAAGGAACACTGAGCCAGTAGCGAGGGTCTGGCGTTATGTAACAGCGCACATTTGCTGGCACTTCCACTGTAGACACATTAGGCTGCTGAATATGGTTGAGTTGATCTGATATAACTGTGACTCATGAAAGCAGAGAGGCAGCGAGTCTGTTTATGGATAAAAAGACATCATGGGTAATTTAGAGCCCAACTGCAAGAGCCATGGCACATTTAGAAAGATTATTATGACTTTCATAACATTCCGTTCTCAGCCCCCCCCACCCCCCCCCCCCCCCCCTCCCACACACTCACACACACACACACACAGATGCTTTGTTGCCATGCGAAGGGAGTCCTATTCCGCAGAATAAAGAAGAGAGGAGGAGGACGGATGAAGAGCACTTGTGAAAGCGAGAGGAAGAGTCAGACTGCAGTTAGCAGCACTCTAAATGGAGGCTGGCGTTCAGGGTGGACGGGGTGGCATGGTGTCCAAAGGGGGAAGCAGGACGAATCACAGTCCCACGCTTACGGCACACTGGCACTCCAGGCACACTTCCATTCTACAAGAGGCGGGCATAATTACACTTAAACTGAAGAGCTTTCATTTTTCTGTGTGCGTTTCTGTGCCTCTGTGTGTGTGTGTGTGTGTGTGTGTGTGTGTGTGCCTGTGTGTATGTGTGTGTGTGTGTTGGTGCATGTGTGTCTGTGTATGTGTGTGTGTGTGTGTGTGTGCCTGTGTGTGTGTGTGTATGTGTGTGTGTGCGTTGGTGCATGAATGTGTGCATGTGTGTCTGTGTCTGTGTGTGTGTGTGTGTGCCTGTGTGTGTGTGTGTGTGTGTGTGTTTGTTGGTGCATGAATGTGTGCATGTGTGTCTGTGTGTGTGCGGTTACTTTCAAAGTGAACAGGAACCACTGACCACTTAGCTATTTTTATTGTCTTGATAATATACCCTTATCCTACATGACAAGATTGTTTATGTGATTAGAGCTCTATTGTTGAGGAGAGAAGTTCACTGTAGATAATTCATTGTAGATAATTCCTCAGATATGCGTCCTTAAATTTATCCCTGTTTTAGAAATGTAGAAAGCTTCAACCAATAGAGAAGCAATACAGAATAGGGGATACAGATTAATTGTATGTTTTTTATTGTTCATAAATAGCTGGAGGTGTATTCTGAAATAAATAAGTCTGTTTATGCGAGAACACAGAGCAGTACCCATCCATTGTATTTAATGGTAAGCTCAGTACTGTAGTTATCAAGTATCAGGAGAGATTCAAAGGTACATACTCTGTACTGTACATCTTTGGAATAAGCATAGACTATAGTATTACCATGAAGACATCTAGCTGACAGATTTGGCTCATATCTGTTCTCCCAAAACATTGTATTGTCGACAAATTGCTAAAAGAAAATATGGCAGTATTTACCTTGTGCGAAACTGCTGGATCTGTGAAAATATTTCTTCACCACCAGAACTGAAGCTCGCATTTCTCCCTGTGTGTTCATAACCATGGGTAATCCTGCTGTTTGTGAATATTTCAGGGTGACAGGTGAAAGTTTATTTTGTAGGTGAAATAAAAGAGAAAACAGAAAAGTTGACACACCTTTTTGTCGCGAGTGCTGTTTTCTGGCCCCATTATGTCAAGCGCTTTTGTAGTGGAGGCGAGGACCTCCCTTAATTCGGAAAAGAAACGTCTTGCATAAAGCAATTTGCATTTCAAGTGCACTTTTTCAGTTTGAAACTTGAGGAGCCTGCTGGTTCGCTAATGGCAGTTCCCCATCCAAGAGGGGCCATTAAATCGCAAGAGCAGCAAGAAAAACTTCACTGTGTGAACAGCGGGGTTAGGAATTCAGATTAACTATCTCTCAGATCCCAGAGCCCAGACGTCTGCTTTTTCCCCATGAACAGTTCTGGTGGTTTGCGAATTATTAATCACACGTTAAAATGAGTACATCGTTCTTAGTTTCGTCATTATTAGTAAAAATGCGTGCTCGTCGTATGTTTGAACATGAGAACATACAATTACAATGAGAACAACAGGCCATTCAGCCTGTCTTGGCTCATGAGTTATCGACAGACTGCAGAGTATCTGGCTTGAGGGGGAGTCTCCCCTGTGTCTCCTTATATCGGCCTACAATTTACAATTAACTCATTTACACATGTAAGATAAGATACTTCATTGAACCCTGTGGGGTAATTTGTCCTCTGCATGTCCTCTGCATGGAGCCCATCCTAGTTACTTGCAGTGGGCAGCCACAGTGCGGCTGCCAGGGACCAGCTCCAGTTCTGAGGGCAGTGGCAGGAGTGTAAATGGTAAATGTCTGCATTTATATTGCGCCTTTATCCAAAGCACTGTACAATTGATGCTTCTCATTCACGCACTAACAGGCACCAACCAGCTCGTCAAGAGCAATTTGGGGTTAGGTGTCTTGCTCAGGGACACTTTGACTCCCCCAGGGCGGGATCGAACTGGCAACCCTCCGACTGCCAGACAACTGCTCTTACCTGCTGAGCCAATGTCACCCCCACAGGTTAGAAGTGTATTACCTAACCCGACACGTGCATGTCTTTGAGTGTGGGAGGAAACCCACGTGAACACGGGGAAGAACATGCAAACCCTGCGCAGGGAGGATCCGGCAGGCTGGGATTCGAACCCATAACCTCCAGTGCAAACCACTGTGCCACCATAATAACAATACTAACTTGTTATTTTGCTGAGGCTTTTATCCAAAGCGACAGTTGATTAGACTAAGCAGGGGATAATCCCCCCTGGAGCAATGCAGGGTTAAGGGCCTTACTCAAGGGCCCAACGGCTGTGCAGATCTTACATGTGGCTTAGCCACTAGGCTACAGGCATGCCACCATATAGCCCTTTGCTCTACTGCACTGTGTAAAACCGGTTTGTTTTGATTTATTATTGTAGGAGTATTGTTTGTAACTTATTATTTTTCTTGACTTATTTATATGCCTTTCATTTCAATTCAAAGAGGTTTGTGGGTAAGGTCAATGCCAGTGTTTTTGGGTCAGGCAACTGTGATCCGATTCATCTGCGCATTTGTGACTAGTATACATTGTGAGTTGGGGATTTATGTGTAATGTATAATATGTGCAATCTTGCTTGGCTTAAATTTTTGTACGGCATATACTTACAGTACGAAACTCCAGTGTGATGTGACGACTCGTTAAACTGCGCGGCAAAGGTGAATGGGCGAAGGCTTGAAATGCTTTGAGTGTTTTTATGCGTCTGCGGGCAGATCCTTGCCATCCCGTCAAAGAGCTTTTGTTAATGGCCTGTGTCCGATTGAATTGGCGCGTTTAAAAAAAAATCAGACGCAGTGCGAAAAAACGAATGGGAAAAAAACCCTCTGAAATGAGGCGGTTCCGTGCCTGCGTGGGATGTTTCCGCCAGGCTTCGGCCCGCACTGTAAGCGCGCGCTGTCGTGAGGAGTGGCGTGCGGGATCAGAGCGGCGGGAAGCGACTCGTACGCTGCCACGCACCTCCCGTCTCCGTGCCGCTACCCCTCCGTTACCTTTCGGCAGGAAACGGGGCTTATCCGGCTCTGCATATTCATGAGGATTTTCCCGCTCCTTGGCGGCTCTCTTACCAGTTGCCATTCACCTCAGTCCTCCATATTTTCTTCTAATGTCAGTTTTTCTGAGCTCCGGATGGGTGAAGGAAGACAAGCCGTCCGGAGAATAATCTCCTGCTACTTTCAACGGCTGAGAGGTGTGCGGATTAAAGGGGGGTGTGACAGTATCCTCCAGCATACCATTAATCCATCATGAACTTCTCACAATTTGAGGTCCCGCTCATCTCCCCCCGGCGTTGTGGTGGTTTGCACACAAACAGTATCATGATCTGCCAACTGGTTTATAAAAGACACGTACGAACAAAGCCTTGGTAATTGGATGTCTGTTTATTATTATGATTTTTACCAGAAACGAGTGCCATTTGCCTGTGGTTTTAGCAAATATCTGTCTGAACAGACAGTGACCTAACATATTCACCAGTTTTTAGCACCCAAAGATCACTATGCAGCAAACTCTCTCGAGCATCTGGAAACAGCAAGTAAGTTTTAGTTTTGTGGAAGCAGATTTCCCCCCCCATGTTTTAGCTACTGTTATGAAAAAGTTGAATAATTTCATAAAACCCGCCTACACAAGATCAGAATCTTTCAAAAGGTGGTCACAGCGTGCATCACTGAATTAAACTTTCAGACAAAGCTGGTGGATTTTGTTTTATCCTCATCTGCAGAAACCATGGAAACCATTGGGAAACATGATCATAAAGATCATTCTATAGAGCTGCACATTAACAGTAGGTTGCTTAGGTAGGTTGGCCCAGACCCTGCTCTCTAAGTCCAGGTTTACAAATTTGGTTCTTGGATTCTCTTGTCTATGCTGGTTCTTGTTCCTACTACAACCGCAATCCTATCATTTTAATTACACATTTCCTGTTTTGAAGGATTATTTATTTATTTAATTCAAGATGCATTGTCAGAAATAGCTGTGCAGGAGTTCATTACAATGGGATTGTGGTTGGAAGAAAAAGCAGCATACACGTGGGTCTCCAGGACCAAGTTTGAAAACCACTGCTCTAGAGAATTTGGAAAGGGAAGTTAGTTTGTAGGATTATTTTCCTGCAATCTGATTTGTTCTACCATTTGCTACATTAGGTTGGAGTGGCACCTTCTGGAGATCATTAGCTATCACCACCGGTGGAATATTTCTGTCCAAAATGGCCAGTCCCAAGTAGTTCTCAGTTACATTTTATCACAAAAGTTTGGTATATTTTCCTTAATTTTTTTCTTCATTTTTATATATATATATTTTTTTTTTATCAACCTACACACCACCTTTCTCTGACAGATGATTTGGTGAAACAAGCACAGTTTCCATTTAACAATGATGAACGTGTGAAAGTGGCTTGCTTCTAGTGGCTTGCATCACAGTGGCTTGCTTATCCAGTTGTCCATTACATGGAGTGTGAAATCGTGGAATGCTATTTTATTGTGTCGTACTGCACAGTTACGGAGGATGTACATAGGAGGGCCTACAACAAATGTTTTGTACCAATCACAAAAAAAGTACACTGTGCTGAAATTCCACCCCTTATCTTTCACAGAGAGTAGCAGAGTATCGTTTTTTTTTTAGCAATGCATATGCTTGAAGTTTGGGTAGACTTTTATCTCACATCAAAGTGTCTTGCTATGCTCATGGCCTCTGAGCCAGATAAATGAGGCTCTGCTCAATGTCTAAATGTGTTTTCACTCTGTTCCTCATGATAACTGGAAAAGAACAGCTTGAAGTATAAAGGTGACACGTTGCATCAATTTCTTTGTTTTAGTTTTACATCAAGTTCTACATCTCCTGCAGTAGTTTGAAACTTTTAGATTAAGAAAAGCATTATATAAACAGTGCATTTGAAATATCCACATATCCTATCAACAATTTCTTAAAATGTACCTTTTTACCAGATAATGATATGTCTGAAACAGTTTTCTCTTTCAGCAGTAGTGAAGGCAGTCTAATGGCCATTTATAGACCTGGTTAGGTTGTGATCATTACAGACAAACTCATAAGAAGTTGTGGCTCATTGCCAATCATCACAGCTGTTGCCTAATTTATGGGTAGTATAAATGTCTTGCCCTAGGCGAGGCTTGAGTTTATTCCCCAACACAGCCACTGTGAGGTCCTAGCCTCCTGTCCTCTGAAACCCTTCGTTCTTTATCTACAAAACAGGACCTTTTTGCAGAGGTGAGTGCGATTTAGTAGATTTCCGTTGCTTTTTTCACGACTGATGGAGTAAATGAAAGGGGGTGAGCGCCAAACTGCCGTTTAAAATGTGCACAGTTCTGCCTTTCAGAATAACACAGTGATTTAAATTACATCAACGTTCACAGGGCAGTGATGTGCTCTCTGGCTGCAATAGTTCCAGAGATGTATGCTGAATTGGGATGTGTTTAGTCAACTGGTGGCAGATTTTAGCAGATAGATTTTAGATTTTATTTTGCTGATTGGCCTGGAGGTGTAAACATGACTGGCATTTGCTACCCCTGAAGGGGCTGATTTGTACGGTTTCTAAGCATCTGACCTGTCTGGCTTAAAATATATCAGATGGTATTGTGAGTGTCATTCCTGTGCTGCATCTATGTCATCATCCAGAAATCTAAAAACAAAATATAAAAGTTCATACTTATACCTCACAATTTTGCCTCTGAAGAGATTTTAAGTATTTACAGAACCCATGACTTTAAGACACTTAAGCTGAGTATTGTAGTGATGACAGATTTACTTCAGAGTTTCCTTTGGAATGTCTACCCTGCATGGTCAGTGCCCTGATCTGAACAGCCCCTAGGACTAACAGTGCTGTGGTCAGACATGA
Source organism: Conger conger (assembly GCF_963514075.1). Lineage (NCBI taxonomy): Eukaryota > Metazoa > Chordata > Actinopteri > Anguilliformes > Congridae > Conger > Conger conger. Next base: position 42,434,877 of record NC_083773.1, read on the forward strand.
GAACCACTGCTATGTGAACCTATGTTCTATGGATTCAGTAAATTAGTACGATAGTGTTTCTACCAACGTTTACCCACCCAACGTTTATTTACTGTAGAGCAGGGGTGTCTCTAGTCCTGGAGGGCCACAGTGTCTGCTGGTATTTGTGGTTTCCTTTCAATCAGCAGCCAATTAAGGCCTTGAGAACAAGGTGTGTGGACTCTTTAGCCAAGGAAAGGCTTTGAAATGTATCTCTCCTGCTGAAACACACCAAAAACCAGCAGACACTTGACACCCCAGCTGTAGAGTGGCCTACGTCCCCCATCACGTTAGCACGTTAGCATCATCCGAGAACGCAACGATCCGCCACCTCATTTTACTTTGCAGTCCTGCTTCTGAGCAGCGTAGACACACTTTTGACAAACTCGACCCAAATTACGCGTTTTCAACTCACAAAAGGACACATGACACTCTTTCTCAATGTGGCACACCTCTACAATTGTGTTTTCCGGGGGACATGGTCATACTTTGTCATGCAGTGTGACTGGACAAAATACAAGGTAAACAAATCTGGAGTTTGGTGTCTTGTTACCACAGAGGCAACAGCAACCTATCCAGAAGCTCCACAAGCAAAGTATGAATGTCAAAAGTCCTTATTTTTTGTTAAGCGGCACTTTTGAAGTGGCAATGTACTGTATAAATTAAGCTGTACACAGCGGGAACCACCAGACAGACCACAGGCACACTTCCAGTGTTATTCACTGAACTTAATAAGGTTATATTTTTGTAAAATATATTTATCAGATTTTATGCACATGCATATCATCCCTAATTATCCAAAGTCTGAGACCAAATCAAACCTCAAGGGGTTTATCTAATCAGCCAGCTATTGTCCCCAGTCCTATTAAAAAAAAAAAATCTAATTAATTAGTCTTTGTCTTGGATATTCCACTCTTGTGGAGTCAGCTGGGTAATGCAAGACAAAGCACGCTAGGGAGCTTATCTTAGCTAACAGTATTGTGGCCACTACAGGATTCACCTAATTAGACCAAGTCAATATAATATGCATGTCTTAACTTCAGCATTAATGGTTGTGCGTGCAGATATGTTTGGTGCGCTCAAATGCACTCTCAGCCGCACGTTTTTCATTTAAGTTACGAGTAAACCAGCCTTTCTGAACAAACGGCAAAACGGTTGTAATGAACGCATAGCCGTGTTGCTAGGGAAGAGGAATACGTTTGCATACCCAGAAAAGCGGTACAGCTCGCAGTGTATAGACTGTAGGTATCTGGGTACTTGGATCTGGGCCCAGTAACATGCGTGTGGGGCGGTTTTTGTTCTTTTGTGCATCATAACTGTACAAATGAAGATGTTTGAATAAAAATAACCCGCGCTGCCTCCCAGCTAGCGGAGGTCTGGCTCGTGCGGTGTGGGATCCCGGCTGAGGAGATTTGGCTCTGGGCGCTGAGTTTGTGGCGTGTCACTCGACTGAGCCCTCAGCTTTGGGCAGCGTCTAATCTGCTCTGGTATCCTCTGAACACACAGCTCTCCCCCAGCTCTGTTTACCACAGAGATGCTTCAGCCATACCCACCTCGGAGGAGTCTGTGGTGAGAACAAAACACAAATGTACTATTAGTGCACTCGTGTTGACGCTCTTTAAAATATCAAAGATTAAAAAGATTTACATTTATATTGTAATTTAAATGGCTCTTTTTTTTGGCTCTTTTTCTGCACCTCAAGTAACACGTTGTTGTTTAGCTTCATCAAGCCCAGAGACACAGGGCTCTATTTTCGCCCGGGTTTGAGGTACACAGGCCCAAGGTGCTTTCCGTCACTCGGTGACGCCTGGAAGGCAGCAGGTTCGGCTCCGCCGACCACAGATTACTGTATGTACACATATTCCATCGCAGACAGCTGTTCATAATGTATTTGTGTTTTGTATTTTTATATAAATCTATCTGTATCTATGTCACTGACCTCGCTAGTTTGCCATTAGTATTGTAGTTCTAAAAGTGGCTGCCTCCCAGCCTTCACGGAGGGAAGGATAGTACCATGGACTATACAGGCAGGAAATAATGGGATTTTCTCAATTTTTTCCCCCCAGGTTCGAGGTACGCTACAACACCCGTGTTTCCGGGGGAAATACAGTCACGTTAATTTAACCCGCTACGTCCCGGAGATGACTTGTATAACACCTGCGTTTTAACTTATCAGTGCTGTGCAGGTTCCCCGTAGGTGCCGTGTGGCTGTCGAACGGAGTCTCTTTGTTCTTCCCGTTGCATTTGAGCCCATTATGCATTCACCTCCGCGGCTTTAATTCAATTTGAAGTGAGATACCGCTTCCCTTTTTTCACCATCCCTTTCAAGGAACTAATCACACTTCAGTCTTTTTTTTTATAACAGGGAAACACTGGAGCAGCCTGTCACCTGTCACGTAGCCTTCTATTCTTCCTTGAGCTCCACAAACTTAATTGCACGTTAAATTAGGTTTACCAAAGCCTGTATCCTTTGTAGATTTCTAATGGGAACTGTGACAGGAATTATAGTGTTACTGAATACCTTGTGAATTATTTGGCTCATACAGTTTTGTCAGGTAGTCATGTCCAGAGATTATGCACTGCAGGCTAAGAGAGAAGCGATTACATTCTTTAGGAGTGGCTTAATTCAGTTCGTGCCCTGCTGCTAATTTCACGTCAAGTCTTCCAGAAGGTAAAACGCTTTTTTTTTTTTTAAAGGCCTTTTTTAATAGTAATTGGTCAGTGTAGCAGAACGGACATGGGTGAAAACACTGAAGGCCTTTTACTGAGTAAGAATTGATTAATTTAGCTCTATTTACTATTTTCTCCAGGGGAGGTTAGATCATTTCATATATTACAGTAATCCCATCTGAATCGACCATGTCTGTTGTTCATGCACCCCCTCAGTGAAAATTAAGGAGCAAATCACCAATTGTTTTCTGTTTAACTCAGAGGTACTCTTATAAATTTCAGCCAGACAACTCACGATCAATTAGCCAATATTATTGAGGTTTAAGGTCAATGCGAGTGTCGGCTCTGCCTCTCATCACGAACTACCATTGAGCAAACAAAACAGACTGGTATATATGCAACAGATACGCCAGAAACAAGAATCAGGTCTGTGAACTGGGGAACAGATAAATGGAGCACAGGTGAAACAAATGAATGAGGGAAAACAGACTACAGAAAGCACAGAGGTAACAAAAGGCAAAAAAATGCTGGGGACATAAAACGCAGAACCTGGCAGCCCCTCCCATTAGACGTAAGCATCATGTTAGGGGGCGGTGCTTCTCGAGTTGTCTGGCCAAACTAGTCATTTAATCCCATCCAGATTGAAACCTTGATTTGAAACTTTGAGGTGCATACATTCATTTTTGTACATACTGTACGTTTTGACCACTACCGGTACAGTAGGGGCACGGCAATACAGTCTGGTCCAACAGTCAGCTGTATGCCATCAAAGTTTTCCCACTGCTAATATTATTATTATTATTCTAATGATAAATTAAAAAGCTTGCAGTTCTGCAAACTGCTCCAATTGGCCACCGTATTGACAGCCATCTTTACACAGCTGTCGTCACCTGGCCGTGCCTGATGCACACTTCCTGAGACCCCCCCCCCCCCCCCCACTACAGGAAGTACAGGAATTCCAATCCCATCTGAATCGGGACATGAAATGGCAGACGTCCCGATTTCTCACATCACTGGGGAAGAGAGTCCTGTCGGAATAGGGCTTTAGTCTGATACCCCAGGAGCAGTGGAGCTCCATCTGCGTGAGCCGTGTGAAATAATGAAGCATTTTATACATTAAAATGGTGTGTGTGTTTGTGTGTGTGTGTGTGTACATGTGTGTGTGTTTGTGAGTAGGTGTTTATAAAAAAACATTTACAGTTAAAACAGACTTTGCTAATGCTTTATTTTACAGCCTATTAATTACCGAGTATTTACAGGGTAAGTACCAGGTACTTATTTGGTTGGCTAACTATTTTGATTTCAGAGGTAAGCAATATGAAACAGGCTATAAAACGTATTTACATAGCACTTACATATGGTACTGACTGACTTTGTTTCATAGTACTTACCACTGCAATCAAAGTAGTTGCCTAATAATTACTCAAGTAGCTGTGTTACCCAGTAGATACTAGGTAATTATCTGGCTGTAAAATAAAGTGTTACCCAGACGTTTCATTATTTTGATTTGACTCTTTTCTTATGTGACCTTTTCCATATTGATAAGCTATATCGTAGAACCATTAAGATGCATTGATGCATATTGTTATAACGTGTGGACGGACATTAATGTGAAAGCCCTAAGCACTAAGTAATTGTGAGTAATCCCTTGAACATTCATTTTTATTGACGGAAAATGAAATGAATCGAGATTGAAACGCACTCCTGTAGTATGTTGCCAAACTGTGCCAAACCTGTGTTCTGTTGTCTGGAAGGATGCATCAGACAGCACTACCTCTGTCCTTAATTCAGATACAGAGAGTGATTTTAATTACATTTTTTTAATATTATTTTTATATATTTTTTATATCATTTATTTGGGCAGTCTGAAGCCTAGTGGCTGGGACACGGAAGGTTGGTTGTTCAAGCCCCGGTGTAGCCACGATAAAATCTACACAGCTGTTCGGCCCTTGAGCAAGGCCCATAACCCTTCATTGCTCCAGGGTGGGATTGTCCCCTGCTTAGTCTAATCAACTGTAAGTCACTTTGGATAAAACTGTCAGGTAAATAACAAAATTATAATTATTAGAATGATTCGCCTCAAGTAAACATACAAAATGGGTGAATACATTTAGCATGCCCAGTCATAACAGGAAATGTTAAATGGAACTCTTTCTCATTATTCTGATGCCATAGCACATAACTCAGATTTGAATGTGATTCTTGCTTTAAGCTGGTCCCTCAGATACCAGTACTTTTCCATTTATAACAAACTTAAATACCTTAAAAATTATACAGAAGTGCCCGCATTTAGCAAGAGTACTGCTAAAGAATACTAATTCAGAAAAATGTATTTATTCGTGTATTCATTAACCTTTCTTTGTACAGGGTTGGATGGCTGAGCATGCATGCTCTTTTACAGTGACGCCCTGCTAACAGCCCGCTAATTACACTAGTCTTTGGATTGTGGGAGGAAAAACAATGCGTTTGATATAAAAGGGTTGTATTGAAATGAAATATGCACTCAAAAAAAGCCATGACATCAAAAGATGAAAAATATGTGATCACTCTGTTCTGCAAACACAGTACACACAAGTGTATGCAAAAGAAAAAAACACCACTAATTACCGAGATGTTTGTAATGGTAAAATATGTTTTTCAGGTTTATACAAATATGGATATTATTTGTGGGGTTTTTTTGTGTTGCGCAAATTTCAATGCATCACTATGTAGTTACAATACATTGCAGTTATTTAGCTGACCCTTACAGTTGATTAGGCTAAGCAGGGGCCAATCCACCCTGGAGCATTGAGGGCTTAAGGGCCTTGCTTAAGGGCCTTAACCTAAAGGACTGCACCAAGGCTTGGACCGTCAGCCTTCCGGGGCCCAGCCATGTACCTCAGCTGAAGTTAGTTAGGCAGAGTAGCTGAAGCATGGGCTCTGCTAAGGCATTCCCCACTGCTTAATGAGAAAGAAGGGCCAGAATAAAAACAGTTCACAAAGGAAACCAAAAGTAGTGAGTCACTGAGTATGTTCAGAGTATGGTTGGATTATATTACATTACATTATTGGCATTTGGCAGACGCTCTTATCCAGAGCAACAGACAGTTGATTAGACTAAGCAGGAGACAATCCTCCCCTGGAGCTATGCAGGGTTAAGGGCCTTGCTCAAGGGCCCAATGGCTGTGCGGATCTTATTGTGGCTGCACCGGGAATCAAACTGCTGCCTTGCGTGTCCCAGTCATGTACCTTAACCACTACGCTACAGATGCTACAGATGCTACAGACCGCCCTATATTACAGCTGGATTGATTATTGGTTCATTTAAACTCAGGTTTTTCACAACAAACTGAAATCCACCGATTTAAAACTGTGGTAACAGTGACATACATAACAATTTCAATGAGAGGATTCAGATGATTTACAAAGCCACAAGCTTACATTTTAGAGGTTGATGCATACATTTGCATAATAAACACATATCTTACATAATTTGACAAGTGCAGAGACGGTCTCTCCCTGAACATCAATCAGAAAGTCTCGACTAACCACGTCTACTCCATATGTTCGACGTTCATGTTTGCGGTTCGGGAGGAGCACAAAAAAGCATAATGCACCAGCATTATAAAACATGGTCCAAGTCGGTTAAAACAAGGAGCAAATTTTCCGACAGTAACTCGCACACCGGTTTATTTATGTGTTTGTTTACACACCCCCTTACTACTCTACTGAAGCTGTGCTCACACTAATGCCTTATCTGCTGACCATGTTAGCACAGGACACAATTAGCCATTCCGCTGCTGGCCGTACGCCATATTTACACCCTTGTCACAGAAAGACGGCCCTGTGCATTTTTAAAAGCTTTGGTTGTACGGTTAAAATACTCCGTTGTTCCCAGCCAGTGAAGGCTGTGTGTGCGCTGGCTCATTTTCTCTTTACCGCTCTTCTTGTTGGCAATGCATTTTAACACATTGAAGGGGACATTGAAGTTGCCATCTTAGTCCAGGACTTTGCAGCAAAGATTAAAATGTTTTTTTTAAATGAATGATTGTCTCACGCTGTTGTCTTATTGGCTACACACATAAAAAAAACTAAAACACATTGGAAGTGCATTCTGGAGTAAGGGGAGGGGCTACTAATGGGAAGGCATGAAGGGGAGGGGTGATGAATTGGGAAGGCATTGGGAGGAGCTTTTACTGGAGGAGAGATGAAGAGCAGGTTAAGTGGAGGGGTAATTCATTGTGACGGTGTGAACGAGAGGGGCTTTGACTGGGGAAGGGATGAAGAGGAGCAGCTATAAGTGGTAAAAAGTATCTGGGGTGTGTCTGTGTCCAACCAGAGAGACGGCAGCAGCCAGACGGTGTCACAGAGCACTCTGCTTCTTCACCTCACGGCGAGCCACTGCTCCTGCCAATAAAGGCAATCTGCAAAGCGAGAGCCATATTACTCCCCTGTTCCCTGTGTCTGCAGACTGTGTTTACCCTCTCGCCCTGCCTTCATAACTAAAATAAGGAGCCGCCCCTTCCAGGGATGGGGTCAGCTCCATTTCCATTCTGTCAATACAGAAATTCAATTTGTGGTTTGGGAGATAGCCGGAATGTTCTACGGGGATGTTTCAATTAATTACCTGAATTTCAATTTCCTAAATTGACACAGTGGAAATGGAATTGATCCCAAGGCCATGGAGTTCAGGGTGGAAACATCCGTCTGAAGTATGCAGCAGCCTGGCTGTAGAGCCCCCCTGTGCAGCCCTTCTCTAGAGCTCAGCTGTGCAGCCCTTCTCTAGATAAGCACTGTGCGGTCCTTCTCTAGAGCTCAGCTGTGTAGCCCTTCTCCAGAGCCCCACTGTGCGGTCCTTCTCTAGATCCACACTGCGGTCCTTCTCTAGATCCACACTGCGGTCCTTTTCTAGATTTGCACTGTGCGGTCCCTGTCTAGATCCACACTGCGGTCCTTTTCTTGATTTGCACTGTGCGGTCCCTCTCTAGATCCACACTGCGGTCCTTTTCTAGATTTGCACTGTGCGGTCCCTCTCTAGATCCGCACTGCGGTCCTTTTCTAGATTCGCACTGTGCGGTCCTTCTCTAGATCCCCACTGTGGACCTTTTCTAGATTCACACTGTGCAGTCCTTCTCTAGATCCCCACTGCGGTCCTTTTCTAGGTTCACACTGTGCAGTCCTTCTCTAGATCCCCACTGCGGTCTTTCTCTAGATTCACACTGTGCGATCCTTCTCTAGATCCCCACTGCGGTCCTTCTTTAGATTCGCACTGTGCGATCCTTCTCTAGATCCCCACTGCGGTCCTTCTCTAGATTCACACTGTGCAATCCTTCTGTAGATCCCCACTGTGGTCCTTCTCTAGATTCGCACTGTGCAGTCCTTCTCTAGGGCCGCACTGTGCAGTCTGTCTTTAGAGTCACACTGTGCAGTCCTTCTCTAGAGCCCCACTGTGGTCCTTCTCTAGATTCGCACTGTTTGGTCCTTCTCTAGATCCCCACTGCGGACCTTTTCTAGATTCACACTGTGCAGTCCTTCTCTAGATCCCCACTACGGTCCTTTTCTCGATTCACACTGTGCGATCCTTCTCTAGATCCCCACTGCGGCCCTTCTCTAGATTCACACTGTGCGATCCTTCTCTAGATCCCCACTGCGGTCCTTCTTTAGATTCGCACTGTGCGATCCTTCTCTAGATCCCCACTGCGGTCCTTCTCTAGATTCACACTGTGCGATCCTTCTGTAGATCCCCACTGTGCAGTCCTCCTCTAGATTCGCACTGTGCAGTCCTTCTCTAGGGCCGCACTGTGCGGTCTGTCTTTAGATTCACACTGTGCAGTCCTTCTCTAGAGCCCCACTGTGGTCCTTCTCTAGAGTCACACTGTGCAGTCCTTCTCTAGATCGCCACTGCGGTCCCTCTCTAGATTCACACTGTGCAGTCCTTCTCTAGATCCCCACTGCGGTCCTTCTCTAGATTCACACTGTGCGATCCTTCTCTAGATCCCCACTGCGGTCCTGCTTTAGATTCACACTGTGCGATCCATCTCTAGATCCCCACTGCGGTCCTTCTCTAGATTCACACTGTGGTCCTTCTCTAGATTCACACTGTGCGATCCTTCTGTAGATCCCCACTGTGGTCCTTCTCTAGATTCGCACTGTGCAGTCCTTCTCTAGGGCCGCACTGTACGGTCTGTCTTTAGATTCACACTGTGCAGTCCTTCTCTAGATTCACACTGTGCAGTCCTTCTCTAGATACCCACTGCGGTCCCTCTCTAGATTCACACTGTGCAGTTCTTCTCGAGGGACGCACTGTGCAGTACTTCTCTAGATTATCACTGTGCAGTCCTTCTCTAGATTCACACTGCGGTCCTTCTCTAGAATCCCACTGTGCAGTCCTTCTCTAGATTCACACTGCGGTCCTTCTCTAGAATCGCACTCTGCAGTGATTGCCTCCAGCAGATCTCGCTAACTGCTCACTGCTCTTGCTGGACTTCACCTCGGTACCCAAATCCACTTAGTGCCACACAAAGCCGGCATCAGTCTTACCCACACAGTCCAGCTCGCTGCCACCGTTCTGTCTCACGCACTGTTTCTGTGGAACGTTCCGGGCTGTGTTCATTGTCCCATTGGGCAGTTTAAGGGTGACCTGCGGAGATACAAGTGTGGAGGGGTTAGTGCATGATGAATGTAAGGGGGAGGGGAGGAGGCATAGGGTGGGTTTGAGCGGGATATTGTGGGAAAGCTTAGAGATTGGATTCGCTAGGAGCACCATGACTGTGTGTTTGCGTGCATGTGTGTGCGTGCGTGTGTGTGTGTGTGCGTGTGTGTGTGTGTGTGTGTGTGTGAGTGCACACGCTCCAGAATAATTTAATGCCACGGTATTGGGAGAGCCCCAACAATACCGAACACAGAGCCCTTTGGGGATACTGCGAAAAATACAAAGGAGAGAGCGAGGAGGAGAAAGCTCTTTGATTCTGTTTTTGTTTATCTCAGTCAGATTACGAGTTCTGGAGGGGAGAGATTGTTTCAGTTCACGTCTCAACAACTTCTCACAGCCTTTGTCAAGTTAACTTTTTTCTGGTCGTTCCTTTTTTTTTTCTTTTTTTCTTTTTTTTTCGAAAAGGTTTTTTTTACAGGAGCTAAAGACCGGCCAGCTCGCAGAATTTTTAAAGCAAGTTTTTCGCAGGTTTTTCGCTGTTTGTTGGGGGAGTGGCCTTGGCACACGGGCGTTTTACCGTGCCTCCCGGGGGGCTTGTCTGAGGCGATAAGCGCTTGACGCTGAAGAGCAGCGCCAGGCAGAGAGCGGGGCTCCCGACAGGGTCTCTGACGAAGCTCCGAGAATAAGTCTGCTCTGGACTGGACAGGCGGGGTGGACCAGGGAAACAGCCACATCCGCTCCGTGAGCGAGGGATGAGAGAGGAGGAGGGAGGAGGAGGAGGTGCAGTCCTCCTTTGTGAAGGGACCGCGGGCGCAGAGAGGGAGAGAGAGCGAGCGAGCAACAGGGCTGTGACCAGGGGCTGAGATCCTGCCTTGCTCTTCAGTCTCCTGCTGCTGGATGGTGTGAACATGCTGTGCGGGCTGAGGAAGGAGGTGAAGACCACCGGTAAGCGTGGCGGGAAGGGGCTTCTGCCGCCTGACGTCGCCGTAAAACAGCCTATTCGGTGGAGCATTTCTTCTTTTTATGCACTTTACGGAGTCTTAATTGTAACGTAGATCCCGAGAAAGCAAGCGAATGCAGTGTTTTGAATGTACGTTTAGAAAACTCAGCTTATCGTCCGTGCTTTTTATTTAGCGGGAATTAACTGTTATTTATGGAAAAACTGAAATATGGCATACTCCAGAACCGCAGTGTGTGTTTGTTTCCATTTCAGATCATAAACTGACCTTTCTGAAAATTCTGGAATGTTTTGGGGTTATGGATGTTCTACACGATGAGAACTTCCATTTTGTTCTTTTTGTACACTTAGAATATGATATTAATGGTGGACCATGTTGTCGAATGCAGGTGTCAAGACATTTAATGTCAAACTTCAATTCAATTGTGAAAATAATGTGCGTAATGGTTTTACCTAAGATACTAAAGCCTGGGGGGGTTTTTTCGGAAGGGGGGGGGGCGCACTGGAATTTGTCATTTTATTGGTTATCGGGAATGCAAATAACCTATTCCAAAATCCAGAACAGCAAGTTTTAGTCATAGTCTTCTGTTGAAATAACATTTTAGTTTTAGACAATTTGAATAATTTTAGTCTGGTTTTAGTTGAGTTTTAGTGTAATTCATATTGAACATTTTTTCATTTTAATTCAGTTTGCACTATCACACATGATTTTTTTTTTCGCATAATTTTCCGTTCTCTGGAATGTTCTTCAAAATTATTACTAACTGACCTTTATACACAGATGCTACAATCATTGTGATTTCTTGTAGGTCTTGTTTTTGATACAGTATCTGTAAATGTTGGAACATGTACTCTTTGCAGTCACATTCCTGTAGGAATATGAAGGAAAATGACCAATTATGGAACCCTCTTCTAAATGACCAGATCTTGCTGTATGCAGAGGTGATTAGAGGTAAATAAGGCAATGTAATTATCTTATGGGAAAAATACTACCAACGCATAGTAAATCTGATATATGTATTATTATCATTATTATTATTAGATTTCTTTGCAATAGGCCTGACAATAGTAGTAAGTACACAGAGCTTATGTTGCATTATTTTGCTTGGAGTCATATCGGGAGTCCATTTATCACTACTCTTCTTTCTCCTAAAAACTGTCTGGGGCACGTCTAGTGGGGCTAGGCGGGTCCTGGGTGATGCACGGCAGCCATTTTGAGCCAGAGCCCTCAGCACACATCAGCAGAGGTGGAGAGGGAGAGAACAATCTTCAGCCAATTTGTGAGCTGAGAATTATGAGGTTATAGGCACTCAGGAATATTTAAAGCTCAATATCTCAAAACTACTCAGAATGCAGATAGAACCGTCTAATTCTCTGCTCACTGATTTCCAGATTGGGCGATGAAGCTTGGGTGGCAGGTGTGAAAGCCAGGTTGGGAATTTGTCCAGGACACTGGGGAACCCTTGAATCTTTGCAATAAGGGTCTGGGGATCTTTAATGACCAGAGTGAGTCAGGACTTTGGTTTAACGTCTCATCCGAAAGACTGCATCCCGTAGAGCACAGTGTCCCCATTACTGCACTGGGGTATTGGGGTTGATTTGAACTACTTTATTTGACCCACCAACATGACTTCCAGCAGAAACATCGTTTTCCCAGGAGGTCTCCCGTCAAATTACTAACACCTAGCCCACAGCTGCTTAGCTGCAGCCATTCCACAGGAATGAAGACATTGTGGTATGGCATCTTAGGAAGTTATCCATGTGCATGAAAACCTTGAAAACATTGCACCTTTGCATGCATGATAATGATTGGAGGAAAGGTCACAAGCAGCCATTTTAATAGTGTTTTAACACAAAGTTTTAGGTTTTGTGCAAACATGGAAAAGGTCAAGGTCTTGTTACTTGATGAGGTTCTCGTCAATCTTGTTAAATACGATTTTAAGAATGCTACATTCCTTGTGACAATTTATCATCAGAATTTAGTCAGATGGGTGAATCTGCCGTTGTCATCATTCCTATTAAACATTTGCGTCATATTTTCGTCTTTGTCACTTCATCAGCGTACGTACATTTTTGTCATTTTGTCAGAAACAAGATGGCGGGAGAGGCTCCTGTGGGGAATGCTGGGATCTGTAGTTCAGAGCCCTGTAGTCCTTTCCCCTCCTCGCTATTCCCCGCGCTGAAGCTTCCTTCGGATACCGGCAGGCGTGCTTACTCAGGTGCAGCACCTGTGAGCATCTTCAAACGGCCACGACGAGTCCCAGGGGCAGGGTTTCTGGGGACTGTCTGCCTAGCGTTCGCTAAGTAGGTCATATTCTTATATTGTTTTCCCCCTTTTTACCGGTCTCCCAGCGAAAGAAGAAGAAAGAGATTGACTAATGCAAAATATTTTTAGCGAGGACTCAAGGCGCTGCCCGGGCAGAGTGATTTGGTTCGGAGCAGAAGTACGAGTCATGCTACGCTACGCTCGCTAATGCTCTCCCAGCAGGGCCGGCGAGCGCTGAGTAATGGTGCCGCGCTCCAGAGACCGCCGCGCGGCGGGGGGGAGGGGGGCAAATCCGCTAAGCGCTCTGCACTTCCCCCCCCCCCCCCCCGTTACCTGGGCAGCCAGGGAGAGAGGCTCTGCAGGCTTAGCGCCAGCAGGGTTAGCGGCGCTGGGAAGCCCAGAATCCCCCATCGCCTGCCGCGCTGTGCTATCTATCAAAGGAACAGGAGCGCTTTTAATGTCTCCGACAGAGAGACTACCCTGCTGTGAAATCCAGCTGTGCCAACTTGACCAGCTTGAAAATTGAGCTGGTCATAGGCTGGTCTAGGTGGGTATGAGCTGGTCAAGCTAGTCGTGAAGTTGGTCTAGCTGAGTATGACCTGGTCAACCAGCTAGTGCTGGTAGCTTGTTTGAGTTTCAAAATATAACTTGAGCTGGTCAAACCATGTCAAGCGGGTAGCTGGTCTGAGCTGGTCTGAACTGGTCAACCAGCTAAACCATGTCAAGCTAGGAGCTGGTCTGAGCAGGTCTGAAGTGGTAAAGCTGCTGAACAATGTCAAGCTGGGAGCTACCAGCTGTTTCAAAACATAACTTTTGCTGTTTTTTTTTTCCAGATTGTTTGATAAACTCCTTAGGCCGATACACACTGTGAGGTGCAATTGGTTACTTAGATTAATCTTACTGTTAAATGTTTCACTTTGTTATAGCTCAGCACTGTCCTGCATTTCTAATCGTAAAATTGCAGAATGTACAGTACATTCAGAACAGCATAACTGGGAATCACATACTTGGACTACATTACTAATAATGAGCTTTAGTGAATGCAACCTAGTGAATGCAAACCTTTTTGTAGTTGCCTAAAATCTCTCATGTATTGGATGTATGTATACGTGTGTTAATTGTAATGGATGTCCTTATTGGTAGTACAAATGTGCACATTTCAGAGAAGTGAATTTAAAAAACCTATCAACATGTCGACGCAGCAATTACAGTGTCAATTCACAGGTCGTTGAGCGCTAAGTTACAATGCCGATATTTCGGGCACATCCCAGGGGTTAGGGTCACTGTGTTTGGCAGCGAGCTCCTTGTGTTTGATCTGGGAACACATCCCCTACCTGAGCAGGGTGATTGGTCAGCCCCCTGTCATGTGACCTGCCACGCAGCATCTGGACGGGTTTCATTCCCGTCTCTCTGTGTTCTGGAAGATTCCCAGAAGTTGAATCTCGGTCCCCTTCTTGTGAAGCAGTGAGTAATCTGATCAACACATCTTATAATTTGCAGCCAATTATTACTCTAATTACAGGTTTGTGTCTTCACAATAGCTAATTTCCCTATGCTGTTCTAAGAGATAGTACAATGGAAATGAACACAAAATTATATGGGCAGTGCTGTATATATATATATATATGTGACTGCTTACTGTATTTGAATGTCCGTGATGGAATTGTGCATCATATGAAAATGTGAAGAAATGCTTGTGGATGGTATGGAACCCTCGATATAGACACTTGATTCCATTGGAGGTGCCAGAAAGGATGGCCATGTGACCTTGTATCAAGTGGTGTCACTAGGAAGTGATTTTCGCTCTGTTCTGTCATCAGTGGTAATTGGCTTGAAAAAAAGCTAATGGGGGAGGGGGGGGGTTGGGGGTAATACTTCTTCAAACACCAGCAAATCATTTTGAATAGTTTAATATAAATTAAACTTTTTGCTGCAAAAGTTTTAATTCATATACGGTTTCAATTTCACCACAAATTATGAATTGTACTATTAGGCTACTTAATAATTTTGTATAGTCGTAGATTTTTATGTGCATAATCCATAATATTTTACTCAGTTAATATCCCGAGACACAGCCAGTGGATAAAACCGAGCCCACATTTTTGCTTAATGATATCTAGACCACTTTAGAAGAAACATAAATAATGTGACGGATATTTTTATGCTGAAGAAAAATACTACATTAGAGCAGTTGCAGACATTTTTTGAAACAACTAAAATGTGGTGATCAAAAGGTTCCGCTGGTTAGTTGAAATGGCTCATATTTTTATAATTATCATCACTTCACACGGCACAGTGCTGCTAATAGCATAATAAACTATAACAGGACACATTTTGTTTTGGAGATAATGACAAAGGATAGAAGGATGATTTGAGGTGATGGGGATGTGAGTATCAGAAAACAGGGCTGTATATATTAGCCCCTGTTGCTTATTTTCACGATGTCAGGCAGTGAGGTTTTGTGTGTTTGCCTTCACTTGCTGAAACCCTAAAAATACATTTCAGGCGGGCAGTTTAAAATCATAAGGCTGTTTTAGGAACACAGAAATGAAAGGAGCCGCATTTTAACCACAACTGTACATCTGAGATTATTAAAATATGTGTTTGAATGACTTTAGTCCTTTAGATACCCATAAAACCGGAAAACACTCCTAGAAATCCCAGAGAACGTCCAAAAACCAACCAACTCGCAATTCTACGAGAGTGTGTTCTGAATATCGGGCAGAAGAGTTTCTTGTAAAATGGCCTGTATTCGGCAGAAACTTTACTGGTGGGGAATATGGCTGTCAACAGTGGCATGAAACTGAGTTTAAATTTAACCTGTCTAAAATTGAACATTGGTATTTGTGCCAGTTGGTACAGTACAATGTAGAACATTGCACAATAGCCAGTAAGTACTTATCAATACTGTCCAAAACCAAAATTATAATTTTCAATGTACATAAAGTCACAGATGAACTGCATTCTTGGCTGAGGACTAGACTGTAATCTGTATTACATTAATGGCATTTGGCAGATGCTCTTATCCAGAGCGACATACAGTTGATTAGACGAAGCAGGAGCCATTCCCCTCCTGGAGCAATGCAGGGTTAAGTGCCTTGCTCAAGGGCCCAATGGCTGTGCAGATCTTACTGTGGCTACACTGGGGATTGAACCACTGACCTTGTGGGTCCCAGTCATTTACCTTAACAACCATGCTACAGGCTGCCCTATACAGGCTGTATACAACAATACCGACACCTCGGCCCCTTGCCACAGGAGTTCCCCAGGGCTCAGTCCTAGGCCCGCTTCTTTTTTCTCTTTACACTCGTTCCCTTGGCCCTGTGATCACTGCACATGGGCTATCCTACCACTGCTATGCGGAAGATACCCATCTCTTCATCTCGTTCCCACCATCTGATACACAGGTTTCTGCCCGTATCTCTGCTTGCCTGAGTGACATCCAGAGCTGGATGGATAACCACTATCTAAAGCTCAACCCAGGCAAGACTGAAATGATATTCATCCCTGCTAATACCTCTCCCCACCTGGATCTCTCCATTTCCCTCGGGGACACCACACTCACGCCATCACCCAGTGCAAGGAACCTCGGCGTGGTGATGGACAGCAGACTGTCCCTTTCCGAGAACATTGCGGAGGTGACCCGGTCATGCAGGTTCTTCCTATACAACATACGGAGAATCCGCCCCTTTCTCACCCCCTACTTAACCCAGCTCCTGGTCCAAGCGATGGTTCTGTCCCACCTGGACTACTGCAATTCCCTCTTGGCTAGCCTCCCAGCGTCCGCCATCAGACCCCTCCAACTCATCCAGAATGCAGCAGCTCATCTGGTCTTCAACCTTCCCAAATACTCACACGTCACCCCCCTGCTTACTTCCCTCCACTGGCTGCCTGTCATGGCTCGCATCAAATTCAAACATTGGTGCTAGCCTTCCAAGCAGTTAAGGGGTCTTCCCCAGCTTACCTACAAAAAATCTTCAGACCCTACACCCCTGCCAGACCTCTTCGTTCAGCCTCCACAGGCCGCTTGGCACCTCCCACTCTCAGAACCTCCACCTCACGCTCACGGCTGCTGTCTGTTCTGGCTCCACGGTGGTGGAGCCAGGTCAGAACTGTACAATCTCTCCCCACCTTCAAGCGCAAACTGAAGACGCACCTCTTCAAGCAGCACCTCTCCCCATCCCTCCCTACCTCCCTTAATTGTTGTCTTTGTGATTTACGTAGTGTTTCGGTATTTTTAGTTGGCTAGGTAAGCAGTATTTGGATAGTTATGTTTGGTCACTTTTGCTTTGTTGTTTGTTTATTTGTTGTTTAAAAAAAAATTAAAAAAATAAATGGCCCTGGTCCTTATCTT
>NC_083773.1:42456773-42464273 GCF_963514075.1 Conger conger
ATATTTGAATATAGCCAATGCATACGTTGTGTTATTTGTAAAATATACACTCAATGGCCACTTTATTATGTACATCTGCTTGTTGAGTTGGCCTGCTTCTCTAAACAGTGAATCACGTGGCAAGACAATGTACAGTATAAAACATGCTGGTGGGGTGAATACACTGTAAAAAATGAACATTTGTAATATAAGATGAAAAGTTTACAGATTAATCAATAATAGTATGTGTTGTATCAATTAAATCAATAATATGAAGTTATATGCATTCAATAACAATACTTGTAATCTGTTACCTTAATTTTATTGGGTAGATATGGTGTATCATTTTTTACAGTGTAGGTTTAGTTATTGCTTTGACCAAATATTAGAATTATATATGAACCCAAGGTCCTAAGGAATTTGAAGTGTACTGTACCGGGTACAGTAAGTGTAATGTACCTAATTGGTTCTGTCATATTTTTCATATAGGTTTCTTCATATTTACTTCTCAAGCTATCTGTGCATAAAATGGTGGTGTTTGTAACAAAAAGCCAACCACACAGTATCACAGAGAGACAAGAGTAATGTAATACCTTCCATAGGTGACATAGGTGCTTTTGCAGCATGAGTTTGGTAGGTTTGTGAATAATTATTAAGCGCATTTTAATGAGTACAGATTTTCTAGATTTTACTAGCATTCTAATTTGGATGTGAAGAGGTTGGAATCTGAAACCTCAACCACTTTGAGAACATAGCACAAGTTCAGATCTTTCTCTCGGGTGGTGCCAGTAGTTCAGATCTTTCTCTCGGGTGGTGCCAGTTGCTATTGACATGCCTGCAGCATTCAGTGAAAGAAGATTTGTGGCACGCATAAATCATCCATCCATAAACTCAATGTAGGCCCAAGTGTACCGCAGGAGACTGGACTATAGTCATTATGCTGTGAGAAGAGATTGGCCTTCTGATTGGTTGCCCAGGGTGACCTTACAGAGTGAGGTCACAGCTCATCTCAGATCAGTGTTCTCCAGTTGTGACCTCAGGAAGTATTTGTTTGTTTTGAAAGTCATTTCGGTGAGCTTCCATGACCCATTCTGACAGGCCTGGGGCCTTTTCTCATTGTTAGTTAATATTTACTCATACAGTACTAAATTGTGTATGCTTGAAAGCACGCAATAACAGCCATAATTGAATTAATAATGCTCTTAATGTTACTTTATGTGACCCTCAGATCTTTGTATGTCAAATGTTTTTGCCTGTAAAAACACATCTTGTGGGGAAAAAGTCATATTTCTCCTCCCTCTCTCTTTCTTACTTTTCTTTCTCTCCCTTGATCTTTCTCAGTCTCTCTCCCCCTCCTCCCCCCTCCTCTCTCTCTCTCTCTCTCTCTCTCTCTCTCAGTATGACACAGGGCTGAAGTGGAGATGTCACTGACTGTCACTGTTTGTGTTATGAATGACATCCTAAAGAAACCCCCTCTCGCTGTGCACTTCAGCGATTTGATTAAACCGCAAATCATCCTGGGGAAAATTACACGGTTGCAGAACATGCAAGATGGAAGCCGTGTCGTGGCTGGGCACTGAGAGGACTGCACGTCTCTGTCTGTACCCGAGCAGTTCAGCAGGGGAACAATCTCGCAGAGGAACGATTGCCTTAAGGAACGATCTCGCAGAGGAACGATCACCTTAAGGAACGATCTCGTAGAGGAACGATCACCTTAAGGAACGATCTCGCAGACGAACGATCACTTTAAGGAACGATCTCGCAGAGGAATGATCGCTTTAAGGAACGATCTCACAGAGGAACGATCGCCTTAAGGAACGATCTCGCAGAGGAACGAACGCCTTAAGGAACGATCTCGCAGAGGAACGATCGCCTTAAGGAACGATCTCGCAGAGGAACGATCGCCTTAAGGAACGATCTGGCAGAGGAACGATCACCTTAAGGAACGATCTCGCAGAGGAACGATCGCCTTAAGGAACGGTCTCGCAGAGGAATGATCGCCTTAAGGAACGATCTCGCAGAGGAACGATCGCCTTAAGGAACGATCTGGCAGAGGAACGATCACCTTAAGGAACGATCACCTTAAGGAACGATCTCGCAGAGAAACGATCACCTTAAGGAACGGTCTCGCAGAGGAACGATCGCCTTAAGGAACGATCTGGCAGAGGAACGATCACCTTAAGGAACGATCTCGCAGAGGAACGATCACCTTAAGGAACGATCACCTTAAGGAACGATCTCGCAGAGAAACGATCACCTTAAGGAACAATCTCGCAGAGGAACGATCGCCTTAAGGAATGATCTCGCGTGCAGTTCGTTTACATCGTACAAACCACTCGTCCGTTTTGGACGAGCAGCCCCGGGCAAAATCTGGAGCAAAGAGCTGATCCCTCACACATGGTTTTCTCACATGTGGTTTCCTCAGTCCTGCTGTCATTGTGGTATGGCTGCTGAGCACAGAGGAGGTTTTCGGCAGTTGACTCAAGCTGATTACACAACCAAAGAAAATCTCATCGGCCATTTTTTCTCTGCGATAAATTTCATTGTGTAGTAGTTGATTGTTTTGGTCCAAATATTTGGGGAAATATGACATTTTAATACCTTTATTATAATAGAAAGCCTATGGAGGCCAGTCTCCAATCACTGGTGCTTCAGTACCTGGGCCCTCACCCTCTCCAGTTCCTATTGACACTCAATGGTACTTTCTTTCCCTCAGTTTGGAACGAGACCTTAATTTTGGCAACAAAATTGCCAGATCAGTAACATAGATACAGATAGATTTGATAAAAAAATACATTAAAGGTCCCATATTATGTAGTTTCCATTGTTTTATTTTATTTTAGGTTCTGATATCTGTAAGTGATTTTAAGTGCCAAAAACTAATAATCTATATCCAGATTTACGTGTCCATTCTCCAGAGCCTCTCGTGAGCTCTACCAAGAACAGGCTGTTTTAGTGACTGTGTCTTTAAGGCTAATTGATATCAGTGAATCTCTGTTCTGATTGGCTGGCTAGCTCCAGTGAACTGAACGTTGTGTGAGTGATTGTATTTGTTTCAGCAAAAATTGTATTTGTTTAAAGCAAATGAGCGTATTGTTGTGACGTCACTACTGGAATTCCAAACGGCTTGCACATTTTCTTCATATGGATTGTCTGGATTGATTTGGGGTGTTTTGATATTTTCACATAACGACTTCAACTCCTTTATAAGGAGAATGTAATTTTCCACAATATAAATAAAAATTATTTTCTCTTAATAAAAAATGCCTGTGAAGAAGTATGTAAACCTGCTGCCCTCCAGGTGTCACAGAGGGACGGAAAGTACTGTGGGCTCACAGCGACCCTGACAGTGCGTGTTGTCTTCCTCTTTCAGATGATGGGCCGTACTCCAAGGGGAACAAGGACTCTGTCGGGAACGACAGCTCGCTGGCCTGTCGGAGACAGAGCATCCCAGGTACACCGCCCCCCATCCCACCCCCCACAAACCCAGAGAGAGTGACACTACCCCCCATCCCACCCCCCACAAACCCAGAGAGAGACACCACGACACCACCCATCCCACCCACCCACAAACCCAGAGAGAGAGCGACACTACCCCCCATCCCACCCCCCACAAACCCAGAGCGGATGCGCTCTCTCTCTCACACATACCAAAAGGAGGGCGCCACTGCATTTTTCACTTTAGACCTTTAAAAGGAGGATGAACCTCTAAAGTTGAAACGTTGAATTGCGTCCCGGGGCAAACTATTGAGGGGAAAGCAGATGGGTGCACGCGGGCGGATATAATTTAATTTCAATTGTGAACGTAGGCGGTCCGTCGCTCTGCACCTGAGAAGGCGAGGGTCTGTGAGGACCTGTAGCGTGGCTTCTGCTCCCGCCAATAAAGGCGCTAGCGGGGCCCTTTGTTTTACGGCCGCCGCAGGCGGCTTCCCGCTCAAAGCCACAAACCCCCCTGTTTTTGGACACTGACAGGCTTTATGGTATGAGTTATATTGCCTCTTTTAACGGTTAATTGAAATTATTCAGGGCTGGGAGAGGCGAACGCCTCCGCTGTTGCTCTTTCAGCCTGGGCTCGGAGCGCCACGTTGCTGCGTTATCTTCCTCGCAGATAGCGGCTTTTTCTTTCTTCTCGGCTGGTGTTGAACGGCGCCGCTAATTGCTTGGGAAATTTCCCGCGGGGGCGGCACGCCGCGCGGTGCGCCGGAAAGTTTGGGGAGGGAGCGGGAGCGGCGTTTCTGCGCAGTCGGAGCGGTTCAGAGCGAGCTCCTGGAGTTCAGCTGCTGCTCGGCTCTCCAAGCCAAGCGCCGTTCAGACAGCCAGGAGAGAGTGCTTCTCGAGTGGCTCCGCAGTACGTCCGGGGCTCAATCCCATGGCTTATCTCTTTCCTTATTCTTGCTCTTTTATCTAGCCTACTCCTAGCTCAGCGGTGCACAACTCTGGTCCTGGAGGGGCCGGTCTGCAAGCTGGTTTTTCTTCCAACCAATTACAATGAATTTATTTTTCTGACTGCTCTATAAATGATGTTGGTTCACTCCTGTACTTGAGCAGAGTACAATCTTCAGGATAAACTTGCAGTCTGCAGCTGAAGCTGGTGCGTATACAGATGCAAGTGTATCGGCCCTTGCTGTGCACCCATGTCCTTGCTCCAGCCATCGGGAGAGGCTATGAGAAGTGGCAAGAAAAATAAATTAAGAAGGGGCAATCGAGAACATGAATTAGGCAAATGGAATGTCATTGGTCCTTCAAACGTCAGTTTGAAGCCATGTCAGTTACAGACATGGCACATAGGGAGAGGTGGATCCACAGGTCGATCGTTTATACGGCAGGCTTTTCGGAGGAATGCTTCCGCAGAGGATGTGCTGATGTTTTCTTGCTCAAAGGAAAGATTGGGAGTTCCTAACTTCCACTTCAAGCTCCAAGAAAGAACACTTAACGGGGGGGAATGTCCTTAAAAGATTGCGGACCTCAAACAATTTCTGAGTCAAATAAAAGAAAAAGGAGGAGAAAGATATGTGATTGGAATGAGCCCCTGGTCACTTCTCACCCAGGATGACACTTACCGCCCGTGGGGACAAAACGCAAAGCAGCCTGGGAATATGCATGGAAGGCTCATTCTGATTGGATCTTTCAGCCAATGATTGTTATTGTTATAGTCATTGTTGTTCGCCTTCGCTGAAGTGGTAAATGTGCTTTAGATAACTATTACATTAGATTGTTCATTTGCTTAGGAGTGGCCCTTATTTCATTTGCATAGCATTTTTTCCACTGTTAATGCTGGATGTTAGACTTAAGTTAGGCTAAGTACTTTGCTTAAACCTCCTATTATGTTAAGATTTTATGCCTGGTTTTACGTTTACCATTTCAGCGAAGTGAAATAAACACAAAAATATTGTTATAAAACATTTTTATACATAGTGTGTCACCGTTTTATTATTTCCCAAATTACTAACTTGTTATCAATAAATATAAAAGATCTGTGCAAAACATTTCATTTTAGAGTCCAAGGAGCAGTAAGTGAAAGTTTGGCACCTGTATGGGAAAGGGCCATCTGAATCATTCACAAAGAAATCTGAGATAAAAATGAAAAAAGTTGTAAATTGCATTTTAGCTCTTTAATCCCACCAAAAATCATACAGTATCAATATAAAAAAAGGATTAACTGTTTTTTGAGAGTTGTTAAACACCGAATGGGGTCAAATTGACCTCAAACATAAAAGGAGAGTTAAAGGTGCAATACGACAGGAGTACCACATCTGAGACTCGACCGGTTAACCTGTGAATTTGAAGTCAATATCCCTAATGTTTTCATCACATAATGGTAGGAAATAGACATTAATTTAGAAAGGCAGATGAACCATATGTCTTGTTTAACCTTCATAGTCATATTATGTTTGGGGTCTATTTCAAACTAGTTAACCCTTTTTAATCTTGATACTGTGTGCTACTTCAAATTTTCTCATTTGGTGGGATTAAACAGTAAACATAAACATAATAATATAAATATAATACTATGTTTTCAAAAGTCCTGTCAAACTTTGCATGGAAAGGTTACCATCTGTCGCTGTATAAAATGTGAGAAAATATACAGCCTTTGTGGATTATTCTGTTGGAACTTTCCCATACGGGTGTCAAACTTTCACTGACCTCAGGCTTTAAAATGACATTTTTTCATCTTTATGGATTAAAGGCTAGTCATTTGGCAGGCGACGCACAGAGTGTCAAATTATTCCATTACAATAATTTTGTGTCAATTGAAACTGTTGCTGTCAATTTGACCCAAACATAAAAGCGGTCATAAAATCTTCATATAATATGAGGGTTGAACAGAACCTTTATCAGCATTATAGCACAAAACTAATTCACATTCAAACTTTTGAAAATGCCCTTGTTGTCTCAGGTTTCCTGACGAGGGTGGAAGGGGCGCTGTGTGTGGCAGATGCATGTAAAAGGCAAACCTCGGGCTTCTGTGCAGACATCAGTGTTTCTGGGGCATGCGCTCTCAGAAAGGTTGTGTTAAATGTGTTTGTCACGCCGTGAGAACACAGACGAGCTGGACACAGGGAGATAAGGAAATTCCGGATTGCACCAGCGTTTGTTTATTTTGAAGCCCACGGGGAGTGAGAGAGAGCACGGAACTGTTAACCAAACAAAAAGTCTTCTCCCTTCACCCTCCCAGGATCCAGGTAAAGATACCAAACTAGAATAATAAAGGCAAAGTAAACCAAAACTCAAACGGTAGCTTTTCAGATTTAGTTGCAGCACAGTCAGCTCGACCAGCTCTCTGTCGTATGGCCATGGTTACCTCCGCTGCCTACTGTGGAAAGCACACCTTATAACCTCCTGGACAGATATGTAACGTAGTCCAGGTGTGTGCCTACTTAACCACGAGGCGTGGTCCTCAAATTGCTCTGCTTCCTTCCCACAAACCGAGCCAACGTGCCACAGTGTTACTGTGTTACTACTTTCTTTTTATGTAAAAGTTTCTATGTTACTTTCCACAGACCGTGTTCAAAGTAACACACAGGGCTTGACATTAACACCTGCCAAATGCAGGTAGAATTCAGCAGCAGTGTGTAACACATTTACTCTTATTATCCACTTTGGCGAGTGAGATTTCAGTACGATTTTCTATTTAAAAAATTGTGTAGTTCACAGAAGGCATGTGAAATAATCTGACTCAATTCTCAGAGATACAACATGATACTACAACTCCCATGAGCTCTGGGTGCACACTGTGTGCTCACCCCATTGGCCCATTAATTTCAGAAAACAGCCAAGCAGGAATTCAGTATGGATAGATCTACTAGCTGCAAAATAGATTATTGCACTTAAGTTCAATGTGAACATGTCTCTCACGGAGAGTTATCAGATTCTGAGCTGATAGCATCACCGTGATGTTACACTGCATTACAGTCACTGGCTATGTATTCTGAAGCACAGTGATGTACAATAGGCAAGTGGAGAACAGGGTTACTCTCAGGAAAACAAATGTGGAATCACCAAGATGGCGCATATGCCCAT
>NC_083773.1:42469273-42486773 GCF_963514075.1 Conger conger
GGCAAACATAGTGCACACAGAGAAACCGTACACGTGAAGCTGGATCATGGCTGTACATCATGATTATGGATCATACTGTCATTTCAGTGCTCTCCAGTATTGTAGGTTATTTGAGAAAGCTGTTACAGCAGCCTTGAGCTGTTGAGTGATGATGCATTTGAAGATGTTTGCATTGGCTGATGCTTACATTTGAATACATGCTTTTTCATTTGCAGATGTTTGGATTTGAATATTTTGTATTTGAAGATTTTTAAAGGTGTTTTTTTGCATTTGAAGATGGTTACATTTGCAGTTTGTATTTGACTGTTTGCATTTGAATATATCTTTTGCATTTGGAGATGTTCTTTTGAATTTACAAATCTTTGCATTTGAAGTTAAAAAAATGATGCAGATGTCTTTATTAGCTCGTAGATGAGTGATCATACTCACACATAAGTACATCAGGGCTGTCCGATAATGGCCAGTGTGGGTCCAGGTTTTTGTTTTAGCCTAGCACTACAGCACCTGATTTGACTGTTTAACTAATAATGGTCTTCAATAAACACCTCCATAAGTAGAATCAAGTAGAATACAAGCTAAAGCAAAAACCTGCACCCACAAAGACCCTTTTGGACAAGACTGGACACCCCCAATCTACACGGACATTGAGTTGAGTTCTGGTAGCCCAAGAGTTTGTCATTGGAAATGCATAGAAGAGTACACAATGAGAACGGGCCATCTCCCCAACCACACAGAGCATCTAGCTCTCCGTCAAGACTGGTCTACTATGATGTGTTTCAAAGTCACAGTGTAATTTTGTTCTTCCCATAAAATACTCCTGTCTTAAATTATTATTTTCCAAATGCCGAGCTTTAGTTACATTCATTATCATTTTCTATGAGTCTTTCCACTTCTGGATTCTGTTTAAATCTTTTTGGATAAGCCTAGTACATCCCTCAGGCTTGTGGCATCTGCAAATTTAACTCATTTGCTCATGTCCCAATCAAAGTAATTTATGTAAATAAGGAAAAGCAGTGGTCCAAACACTAATCCTTTTCAAACTCCCAAGTCCCACAGTACCTTGTTCAGATAAGATATTTCTGTCTTCCTCTCTTATACAGTACAGTGAGGTCCTTTAGTATTTGAACAGTGGTACATTTAATCTTTCTAATCTTTCTAATCTTTCTAATCTTTCTAATCTTTCTCATTTTCTCTTGGCTCTATACTCCGGTACATTGGTTAAAGTCAGAAAACTGTCACCTTTAATTTTAAGGTCCATATCAGGTGATCAGTGTAGGAATTACATCCCTAAAGTTTCTATCCATAGTCCTTCAATTTTATGGAAGTAGAAGTAAAAGTAATTGGACAATTGACTTCTTAGCTGTTTCTGTTTAATCAGGCGTATTCAATCGCTTCCTAAATGCAGCTATAAGAAACCTTTCAGTATCTAATGTTGATTCTAAGCTTTTGATTACCATCGGAGTCTGTCATTGGCGTTTGTCAACATGAGTTGCAGCGTTTTGCCAATGAAAGTCAAAGAAGCCATTATGAGACTGAGAAATAAAATAAAAACACCCGGAGACATAGGCCAAACAACAGGCTTACTGAAACAAACTTTGTGGAACATTATTTTGAAGAAAGAGAGCACTGGTGCATGTTTGGGATCATTGCCTTGTTGTGGGATGGAGGTCCACCCAATGGGTTTGGAGACATCTGATTGAACTCCAGCAGATACAGTAAGATGCTTCTGTACAGTAGGAGAGTAGGATCCCATTTGGGCATGTGACCGTGATGTGCCTCTCCAGCTTCCACAGAACATGGCACAGTTGAGTGAACATTTCTCCATATGTAAATAGTTCACTGTAGATATTAACAAATACTTCAGATTATCATGTAGATAGTTATTGTTTTTTATTGTCAAACTTTCTTTTCAGTACATACAACATTAAATAAAATAACACAAACTAATACAGGTACCAACAAAGTTGTACAGACATGAGAAGATAATTTGGCAGCATCATTTGGTATCTTTCATAAGGATTTGCAAAGGCTTTGTGAATAAGTGTATGGGCTGGGTTTTTGGATGATGAGAATACATTAAACAACACAGAATCCCAATCTACATCAACATCAAAAGTATCCATCTCTTTCTCCCATACAGTCGCAACACCCTGTATTGTTTGTTACAATTTATTACTGCAAGCTTTCTGAATATATTTGACACCATTCCAGTAGATGGTATTTGAGGATCTATCCGCGTAAACACTGGGTGTTGGGGTAGTGGGCGGTCCCATGCTACACCATATGCTTTTAAAGAAGACCTCAAATGCAATTTAAAAAGAAAGAAAAACCTGGGAGATTTAATTTTGCCTTAAACTTCTGAAAAGTGCACAATCCCTTGTCATCATGAATATCTTTCCATTTTCTAATATCCTTTTCTGACCAGAATGTGGTAATTGTCCCATATGGGTGATTGATCACAGAATTTACTATTATAGTTAACTTTCAACAGCATACCAGATTCAAAATAATAGGGCCACATTTTTATTGAGCATATTTATTTTGTGAGCCTGCAAAAGTTAAGTCTTCTAGCCTGTGTGGAACTTCAAGTGCCTTTTCAATCTCTCGCCGGGGAATAGAAGAATTGCTGTTTAACCATATATTTAATGGACGTAATTGAAAAGACCTGTAAAACTCTTTGAAGTTCTTTAGGGTGCCGTAATGTTGTGAGTCGAATGCAGGGTCTCTTATCATTCCATAAAATGGTGTCATTAAGGAATTGAGTTCTTTAAAAAATCTATCAGCGGGAGGAATAGGAAGGAGCAAGAATAAAAAATGTAGCCTTCTTAATACATTCATTTTTATGATCAAAACTGGAGCTTGAAGTGAAAGATTAAGATTATTGAATTATAATTGGGTATATTTGAGAATCTTGTCTAATTATTTGATGAAGCAAGAAGAGCAGGTGAGGGAGAGCCGCCTTGTCTCGACCCACAGTCTAAATGAAAAGAATGCGGCCGTATGTTGGACTGTTTTAGATTCTCTCATTATGCGAATGAGACGTCTGACATTGTCAGAAGCCGATCTGCCCTTCATAAAGCCCGCCTGATCCAAGTGAATCAGTTTATCCATCCGAGGTTCAAGGCAGCATGCTGGAACTTGAGCATATCATTTCAGCTCAGTTGTTATCAGTGATACGGTTCGGTCGCGGCTCTTTTTGTTTCTTTGGCAGTGCAGTAATCATTAAATGACATTACATTACAGGCATTTAGCAGACGCTCTTATCCAGAGTGGCGTAAAACAAAGTGCAGCTCGAACACAGGGACAAGTGTGATGAGGACCCTAAAGGAAAGTACAGTTCTGAGTCCTAGCGTGACTGCATAGATACAATTGGAACCCCTGAAGAATACATCAATTTATGAACTAGCATACCACAGTTGGCAGCTAGGATACCCCCGAGTACAATACAATATCTAATACAATAATCATGGATGTATTCTGATCTCTATGGAAACTCTGTTTCAACTGCATATTGTATGGAATTTAATATAAGTGTTTCACAGGCCTCCAATAGAAATGGAAACCCATCCAGGCCTGGCATATTACACTTATATATTACCTATTGAGTTCCTCAAGAGTAATTGGAATATGAAGGAGGTTTGCCTCCTCAGCAGTTAAAGGTACAATATGTAAGATTTCTGTGTTAAAAAATTGTTACAAGACCATTGTAAATCCCTTCCAATCATTGAAAAAGGCTCACTGACATGTTAACTCACCCTCTACCTGTGTTTATAATCCAAATTTGTAAGTTCAAAATATGCAGTTGACGGGCCGACGCTCTGTCCCAAAACATTGTATAGCTGTAGAATTGAAGCTCATTAATTGAAAATTGGTTCTAATTGCCGCAGCCAATGGCGTTTCAATGTCAGCGCGTTCACAGAGAAGGGGGAGGGACAAACAGTGTTGTGGTTTGAGCGTGTGTCTTGCCACAATTCCTCTCTTGACCATTAGAAGTCCAAAATTACCGATTGTACCTTTAACTTGGGAAGGTCTAACTTGCTCAGAAAGTTACTTATTTCTATGGGCAGGATGGCTGGTTGTTTTGCATAAAGTTCATGATTTAAAAGTATTATTTATCACCTGGGAATCAGTGGTAATATCTCCTGAATTTGATGTTATAGCATTAATATGAGAGATTGATTCATTCTGTTTAAGTTTTGAGGCAAGGAGTCCTGTGGTCCTTTCGCCTTCTGCTTTGGACTGCATCAAAAGTATTAAGTTGAGATTTCAGTATTTCAGCGTTTGTGAGTTTTATCTCCTTATCAATGCTAGTCTCAAGCTCATTTATTCTTTTATTGTGTTTAAAGTTAATGCAAAGGAAGTAATGTTACCCCAAAGAAAACATTTTGTAGCTTCCCGTAGTATTTGAGGATCGATATGAGTATTGATGTTGTTAATGTGGCGGAAGTCATTAAGCCTAGTATTGTCTTTAACATTTTAGAGCGCTAAGTATTCCACTTCATGAAGTCAGTGGAGTCATATGGAAAGAAGACTATGATTTAGTTCAAAGCAGTTGTGGAAATGAAAATCGGCAAGGAACAAAATAACACTTACACTTTTGTCCACGTACAAATGTTTTTTCCACTATGAATTCAATATCAGTATTACACTGCCTTGTTCAATGCTCAATTCGGATTGGTCACTTGAGGCATAATTGATAAATTATTTCCATTTATACCACAGTCTGGGTGAATACTTGCTTCCGATTGGATGCTAGGTGGTGGTTATTTTTGTGTAATCGTTCAACATTTGGCAGGTAGTACCGGCCAAGCCTAATCACCGCTATAAATTGTATAGCCTTTATTATGTTTTTAACCATAGCAACCATACACATGACAATATTCTACATAATACATACTTATCTTGGTATGCCGTGCAACTTTTATTCAGTTTTGCAGTCCAGCAGTTGCCCTAAGTCTACTATGTATTACTCTCTTGTATCTTGTGAAAACGCATCTGTAAGAAATGTACAGTTTGAGCAGAAAGGAGATCGCAAAAGACATCAAAACTGTGCTATAACCACTCCCGAGTGGCTCCACCACACTGAACTTTGCAAAAGCTGATGCAAAATGGATTTCCCTGTCCATAGGCTGATTAACAACCCTCTATTAAAACAAAATTATTTGCGATGCATAAAAACCGCCCTTTCCCTTTTCCCAGTCCTGACATCATTTCCAAATTAATAGAGGTGCAATTGAAGTCACCCATTATTACCGTCCATTGTCCTGGCAGACCGGTTTTATGTCTTCATAGAGAACAGTGTTGTCTGTCGCTGGGGTATTATGGCATTCTCATATGGAGGCCCATCTCATGGTTATTCATAGGTATGTGTCATATATTGTGTTAACTTACAAACATGCTGAAAAGCAGTAGACCTGCCGTTAGGGGAAGTTAGAGGTTGCAGGCAACCTGTTTGAAAGCTACCTTATCTTGTATAGCAGTTTTGCATTCCATTGAATGCATTATTTTCAAATTAAAAGGAAATATGGCTAACCTGACCATGACAGATATAATGCAAGCCTAAATATTGGCAAAATGTAGCAAGTTATCTGCAGATGGATCTACTCTCAAATCAAATACTGACCAGCAGCAGAGCAGAGTAGTACAATAAATAATAAAGCCATTGCGATAGCAAAAACTAAAAATACAAAACTGAAAATGAAATATCTATTTGTCTAGTCATGGTTTCTCTCAATGACTGTTAGTTCAGGTATACAGGCTCAAGTGGCATATATCTTGGTTCCCTGTTTGCTTCTCTCCTGGGCTCCTGATAAAGTAAGCTTCAGGTTTTGAGATTGGTTTCCGACAGTGTCATTGGCCTTTTGTCAGCGTTATGTTAAGGGTGACTGGCTTAGGTCCCAGGCTATGTGTCCAATCTTTCAGCAGGATTTTCATGTCAGGGTCTGTCCAAGCAATTGGGCTGTGATGGCTGTATACAATGCCCCTCTGCTTTCTGTCCGCTCTCTGGGCTCATTCCCTTTGCTTTTTTCATTTTCCTTGCTCCTTTTTCTCCTCCTGGCTCCACCCATCCGGAGAGGCTAGAAAAGAAGTTAAGAAGGGGAAATCGAGAAAACAGGAATTAGGCAAATGGAATGTCCTTGCCCCTTCAAACCTCAGTTTGAAGCCACGTCAGTTACAGATATGGCAGATGCATGGCAGAGGTGGATCCACAGATCAAACATTTATACATTTATCACTCTTTTCAGAAAAATACTTCCACAAAGGAATGCGCTCATGTTTCTTTGCTCCAAGGCAAGATTGGGAGTTCCTAACTTATACTTCTAGCTTCTAGAAGGAATGGGTTGGAATCTCCGTAAAGATGGCTCAATCGATTTCTGGCTCCAGGGCAAGGAAAATAAAAAGAGGAGGAAAGAAAAGTGAGATGGTTTGCGAGCATTGTCACCATTCGGCACCGTAGCCAGAATATCCAGCTTGCTGTAGCTGCCTTACTGTGGGACGTCCCCCCAGCCTGCCGTCTGTGTGCATTTACTCAGCTCAGCCGAGCGAGCTTCGGAGAGAGAACAGGCGTCAGAACGGCTACGCTGACGCGGCAGCTAAACTGACTCACGCTGTAGCAGCAGCTCTGGTACTGAGTCATAACCCGGGGCATCTAGGTTCAGTGTATACAACGGCCCTCTTCCTAAAGCACTGGTTAGCTGTGTCACAGCGGGGATGACTGACTGAGAGAGGCCGCGTGGCAGAGCGACCGTTACTAGACTCTTATTACACAGCGCTGCTGAATGCTCTGTTGTCATCGGTCACTTGAAGCTTTTTACGGTGGTCTGATATTTATGATCAACACCTTGCTGTAAAATCCAGCTGTGGGGATGAGCTGGCCGACCAGCTGGTGTCTGAGCTGGTAGCTGGTCGACCAGTTACCCGCTGTTTCAAAACCTGGCTTGGTTTTTTCAGCAGGGCAGGCCGTGTTAACTTAAAACGCTTTTCATATCGTTATGTTGCATATCGATATGCATATGCATATCGTTATCGCAATGTTGATTCCGGAAAATATGACCCTAAGTTTTACAAAGTTCAGCATTCGAAGCCGCCCCGTGCTCGGTATTAACGTTTTTTAATTAAGCCTGATTTATACGTTCGTACTGTTACTGCTGATATCCTGGGATTCTCCTGCACACTAGTCTCTAGAGTTTGCAAAGAATAGTGCACTTTTTTTTTCTTTTTTTTTCAGTGAGCGGCAGTTCTGCAGACAGAAACACCTTGTTAATGAGAGACATCAGAGGAGGATGGCCAGACTGGTCAAAGCTGGCAGGAAGTTGACAGTAACGCAAATAACCATATATTACAACAGTGGTATGCAGAAGAGCATCTCTGAACACACCGCGTCAGACTTCTAAGTGGATAGTCTACAGCAGTAGAAGACCAATTAGTCTTATATCAGTAATAAATACCTAATGTGCCTAATAATACCTAATAATACCTAAGCACCTAAGTGCTCACTTAACCTGAAACATGGGCAGGTCTGTTTCATCATAGGTAAATCTTGCTAAATCCTCCATTATATTAGCAATCCACCAAGGTGCAAACATGGGTGGCGTTTAACACTGATTGGTTTATTGCCCAAGACACACATATTATTAATTAAACTAAATTCACCCCTTTTGAACTGAACTAGTAAAAGTGGATTCAGACATGCCTTGGATACGTTTTAGACCACAGGCTCATTAAAATGGGGCCATGAGTGTCTTCTTCCCAACAAATCTCTGTGAAAGCCATCTCACGTGCGTGTTTGCGCTGTCCAAAGTCGATAGCCACAAGTCCAGTTTTGAGCGCCAATATACAACCGGGCATTCCAAATTATGAGAAAAGCAGGAAAATATAAAAACGAAAACACGATGGTAAAAGATAAAGCAGCTCTGTGAAATAAGCTGAGAGGGAATCTGCAGTATGGTTTGCTGTGGTGGAATGTTCCAGAGTTTTGGGGCATAAAAACTTAAAAGTGTTATTCCTCTGCTTTTAAAACAGGTCTTTGGGGCAGACAGAGGCCCGACTGTGGCCGATCTGAGTCGTGTCCGCTGGCATAAACGTTTCCTTACCCGGCCCTCACAGCCCTCCCTGGGCCACGCAACTGGGCTGTTAAGTGATGGGTGTAATTTACGTTGCGGCACTTTGGGGCTCCGACGGTCACAATCCCTCAGCCACAGTCTTGTTTAAGGCCACCCTAGGGCCTCCTCTGAACTGAGAGTCCTCTCCAGAATGGCACAGGCATGTCTGTTATATTCACCCATTCCCTCCTGTGTGGGCCTTTAAAAATCTAAAATAAGTTTTTAAAATCAGTGCTAAGGCTAACCGGAAGCTAGTTCAGCGATATTGGTACTGCAGTAATGGGTTCCAAGTTCTTTGTCCCTGTCAGCACTCTGGCTGCTGCATTCTGGGAATTAAATGTGCAATTTTCCAATGACTTCAGTTTGGAGGCAAGATGAAAAAATCGTGCAATAATCCAGCCGAGATAATATAAAAACCTGTGTAATTTTCCCAGCATCGAACAGGCATACAAATTATAATACTTTTGCTATTTTTTTGAGGTGATAAAGAGGCACATTATGATTTATTTATTGTGTGATTTCACAGTTATCTCTGAGTCTAACATTATCCCCAGCTTCAGAGTTCAGCATTTTGGAGATTAGATCCATGTGCAACTGTTCTCTTTAGAAGCAATCAAAATAGCTTATGTTTTATTTTGATTCATTACATACATTATTGGCATTTGGCAGACGCTTTTATCCAGAGCGACATACAGTTGATTAGACTAAGCAGGAGACAATCCTCCCCTGGAGCAATGCAGGGTTAAGGGCCTCGCTCAAGGGCCCAACTGCTGTGCGGATCTTATTGTGGCTACACCGGGATTAGAACCACCAACCTTGCGTGTCTCAGTCATTTACCTTAATTACAACGCTACAGGCCACCCTGTACGTTGGATATTGCTACAATACATTCAACTGTATTATAGCAACTTCCAATTCTTTTTTATTTTTGACTTGTCACAAACATTTTGTTAAGAGCCCAGTCGATGTGCTTTGCCCAGGTGGTCCATTCCATTCAGGACAGTTGAGTAATGTTATCTTATTGTGACATGGAATTAGCGAAAGTATCAAACATATTCTGCTTGTAATATAAGGATCAAACATCCTCCTATACTCTGTTTTAAGCCATTGTGAAAGCAGCACTTAAATCCAAAAGAATCAGCGTATCAACATCAGCAACATCTGCATTTAGCTGATGGCCAATAATGCTTCAATCTGTGAAAGTCTCTATACTATGGTGGGACCCAAATCCTGATTGATCCTTCTTGAGCATGTTGTTATCCGAGAGATATTGGCTGAATTGACAGTATTTTCAAGTACTTCAGCAGGAAACCCCAGGTTAGAATTGGTCTGAAATGACTTGGAATGGCCAGACTGGTCAAAACTGGCAAGAAGTGACAGTAACGCAAATAATCATATGCAGAAGAGCATCTCTGGACACACAACGTTAAACCTTTTCAGTAATGGTTTGCTTGTACCTGCTTTTAGAAGAAATGCTGTAAATGTTGGAGATACGATGCTAAAATCCTCTACAAAAGAATTGGTAGGAATCGGATCCAATGTGTAGGATGTTGATATTACATGCATAATTGCTTTTAGTTGTTTATTTTTACGTGATTTCTCTTTGCACTGGAGAGTATACATCCCAACATCAGTGTTGTTACATAGTGTGTAATTATTTCTCAATAATTTGGAAAAAATAGTGCTGCCTCACTACCCTAACAGATTCATGGTAACATAGTGTATGATTTCAAAACACAGGACAAGATATAAATATCCTTTATGTGCCAATTCAAGCACTTACCAAGAGAGTAGACTTGACAACGATGGAAGGTTGACACAGAGGAGTTTTCAAGTGGGCACCCTCCTTCCTCAACGTTTCGTTGATGAGCCCACGACGCCTCCGGAGGGCTCAACAGTGACTTCTGGCGTCCCAGAAGCACCCCCCTCTGCGTCAACCTGGCCTGCTACTTCGGGGCCCAGCAGGGGTCCTGCCTCTTCATCCACAGCCACTGGCTGCTTCTCTCTGCTGCCTCCGACAAGGCCTTGATGGCTAGGCGCTGGCTCTCGCCTCTCACTCCCAGGTCTCTGAGCAATCTGGTGGTAGATGTTGCCACAAACCCTCTGCACCTCACTTCCACAGGGCGGACTTCAGTGTTCCAGCCGTGATGTTGTGCTTCAGCAGCTAGCTCGGCATAGCGTAGATGTTTCCGCTCATAATCCTCATCCACGGAGTCCTCCCAGGGTACAGTAAGCTCAATGAAGACCTTCCTGCGAGAAGGTGACCAGAGTACCATGTCAGGCCTCAGGGTGGTGGTTGCAATCTCTGGAGGAAATACGAGCTGCCGGCTAACATCAACCAGCATCTTCCAGTCGCAGGCTAAGCGAAGCTGGCCTTGCTCCAGTGGTGTGGAGCTGCTCCTGATTACCTTAGCCCCCTCACGGACAAAGATAGTTGTTTGCCGGGGGTCAGATGCTGATAGTGGCAGGGAGTTGGTGGCGACTCGTTTGTTTTCCAGGGTGGAGGCAAGGCTCTTTAGGACTTGGCTGTGACGCCAGGTGTAACGTCCCTGGGTGAGGCTGACTTTACACTCTGCAAGTATGTGTTTGAGGGAGGCTGGCCTGGAGCAGAGGGCACATCCTGGATCTTCACCCATCCATTGATGAAGATTCACTGGTGTTGGAAGGACGTCATATGTAGCTCTGATGATAAAGCTAAGTCGTCTCGCTTCCATGTCCCATAAATTCTTCCAGCTGATCTTCCTCCTCTCCACACTCTCCCACCGTGTCCACTGTCCCTGTTTAACAAGGGAGACCGCCTTAGCCCACCTTGCGGCTTCCTCCTGGTGGCGTACTTCCTCCACCACCATCTTCCTCCGTTCTGGAGCTGTGGCTCTGTTCCAGGCTGGGCGGTTACTTGTTAACCCGAGAAGCTATTTAAATATCTGGTAATTTGATATATAATATTACCTTAGTTTTAACTGGAGCTGCAGTGTCCCAATATATTTTAACATGGCTATTAAACCCATCTGTTGATAAACAATTGGGAGAGCTTACATACCCTGGCTGTGGACACACCGATATCCTGTCCTAACCACATGATCATATCCATTATTTTACATTTGTTATGCATTTGTTATGCTTGTTTTAACCAATAAAAGTGAGGCCAGACTGCCACACAATACACAGAAATAATTCACCCCCAAGAAACCTATAGCTCTACGGCGCACTGCCTCAGTCCGCAGCCGACCTCAGCAGTCACTGGAGAAATAATCTTTGTAGACCACCCTGAGGTCACGATGCTCACTCAGCTTGCCTTTGTTAAAAAGTTTTAGCAGCAACTTGGCGGCCTATAATTAAATTCCATTCGAAACGATAGTAAAAGTGCCGCCAATTAATCTCTGCCTCTCGGAAATCACTGGTGCTAGGAGGTATTGAATAAATGTTGTCGCCCAGCAATGAATCACAGACCCTGAAACACAGATACAAATGCAATCAAGAAATACTGAAATTTAACAAAGTTTAACCCCTCAAGTATCACCCCTGTTCTTAACACAAGCTTGAAAATGACATGCTCAAAATAAAATGGCTACTATATTCTTGAATCCTTTTGAATACATACATAATCCTGGTGTCTTCTGGTATTACTAAATCAAAGTTACAGAGGCTCAAAGTGGAAGATTTCTCTCTCACTGAAAATATTTTCTGTTACAGATTATTGTGGTGGTGCCTGGCGCACTTAGAAATAGAATGGAGCTGCAGCTGAATCACTGGACAAATCCCCTTTCAAATTTGATGACAATATCACCAAAAATGAGCATTCTGCTTCGTCTTTTCTAAGCTATGTCTTGGCACTTTTTGCAAAAAGGATATTTCGAGACTCAAAAAGGACACATGGAAACAAAATTAAATTATGGGTCTTATGATTTGTCAAATATTTTGCTTGATAAAGTATGAAAAAGTTCACACAATGTTTGAATATGAAAGAAAAACAGCATTCTACAGTTTCCAAAATTTTCTATCCTATGTTTTTTTGGTTAAGAAAACCTTTTTTTTAATCAGTGCAATGCAGTGAAACCTATGGTCCCGTGACTGACAAATGCAAACCATATAGAAAAGCAAATAGGAAAAGATTTAATAAAACTGTTGAGTAGTTATTGTGAACATTACAAGTATGTTTTTGAAGTCATGATTCCCCTCAGCTTAGCAGTGCTATGACCAGATGCAAACAGTCCAAATCTGGGACAAATACAAAAAGGTTTGTGGGACAATGATGTTACAGTATAGTAGGTATGACCGGTAAGTGTGGTCTTTAGTGATACATAAAATGTTTGAAATGTAAATAAGGAATGAACAGTCAGCCAAAACAATTGGAATTAACAGGTAGTTCAACCACAGCCTTCCGAATCCTGGCGTTATATTTACTGCAGCCACAAAATAAAATCAATTAAGCACAAATCTTGTATTTCAACATCAAATAGCTACTCGACAGGCCATAAATTGGATGGTGTTGAGATATTGCTGGCTAGCGTAGTTGATGTTTTTGACTGAAGAAGACTGCATTCATTTACGGTCGATCAAAATGGAGGTAAAACAAGAAAACAAGGGGAACAAGAGCTAGAGAGCAGATGCATCAAAGCAGAGAATGCCAGAGATTATTAATGGATAATAATCTAAATCAATCATTTAATGTGTAAATGGAGAAACTATTACCTTTTGTTATTTTGCTTCAAAATGCATCTCAATAAGTGGGACTCGGGACAAAGGTTAAAAATGGTGTGCAGTACAACTGCAGAAAGTGGGACACCTGCCCATTCGACATAGCCGTGTTTTGGCTCTGGTTCCAGGCCAGTGATATATTTTTTTTGTCAGACAGTAATGAGCCAACTTTCAGAAGCCCAAAGGAGTTTGAGCACAAACAGTATGCAGTTCGATAATTAGTATTTAAATGAGCATATGGCTCCTCTCTGTAGAATTATACATGAGAGATTAACAATTCTCATCTTGGAGAATTAGGGTACCAAATGACTGTGCCAGAACAATAGAGTGACATTTTTGCTTGAATATCAGCCCAGTACAAGCAATTAAATAAAGAGACGACACTGTATTTAAAGTCTTGCATGTAACATGAATGTTTAACAGAGCTCAATACAATATTGGTGCTTATGAGATGGTAGTTTAATTGGGGTTTGCTGCAATATTGCTCCTAATTACCATTGGATTTTTTAATTTACTTCCTCTACTACAGAAATATATTTTAGGTAACACCCAGCATATTGCAAGTGTAAAGTACTGTATTTCAGCAAGAAGCCCCCGTAAAGCACTATTGTTGAAAAAGGGCATGTGCAGAGAAATGGCGTAACATTCTGTGGACTGATGAGATTAAAATTGTTCTTTTCGGGTCTAGTGGTCATCGACAGTACGTCAGACGACCCCCTGGTACTGAATTCAAGCCACAGTACACTGTGAAGACAGTGAAGCATGGTGGTGCAAAAATCATGGTATGGGGGTGTTTGTCATACTACGGTGTTGGGTTCGTATACCAGGGATCATGGATCAGTTTGAACACATCAAAATACTTTAAGGAATTATGTTGCCATATGCCGAAGAGGAAATGCCCCTGAAATGGATGTTTCTACAAGACAATGACTCCAAACACACGAGTAAGTGAGCAACATCTTGGTTCCAGATAAAAAGGATTGAGGTAATGGAGTGGCCAGCTCAATCCCCTGACCTCAACCCCATTGAAAACTTGTGGGGTGGCATTAAAAATGCAGTTTGTGAAGCAAAACCCAAAAATTCACAGGAACTGTGGAATGTTCATCAATATTTGCACTTTATTCCCTTCTTTTAACGCACTGCTATTTATTTGAACACAACTGTATGTGGTTATTTGGTCGGCTGCTTTTCCAAGACATTGTTCCAAAGACAATGTGCAGATGAACTGAGCTGAAGAAGACTCAGAGCGAGGCACAGATTCAGCGGCTAACTTGTGTGTGAAAAGTGTGCGGTGTGCTTGATATTGCGTCTGACCTTCCTGTCCCAGGAGCGATCAGCTCAACGTGGGGGATTACATCAAGTCTGTCAACGGCATCAACCTGACCAAGCTGCGGCACGATGAGATCATCAGCCTCCTGAAGAACGTGGGGGAGAGGGTGGTGCTGGAGGTGGAGTACGAGCTCCCTCCGTCAGGTATGATGTGAACACTCTGCCTGTGGTGGTCTGTGGGGGTCTGTAGTAGTCTGTATTAGTCTGGGGGGGTCTATGGTAGTCTGTATTAGTCTGAGGGTGTCGATGGTAGTCTGTAGTAGTCTGAGGTTGTCTACATTAGTCTGAGGGTGTCTATGGTAGTCTGTAGTAGTTTGACGGTATCTATGGTTGTCTGTAGTACTCTGTGGTGGTTTGTAGTATTCTGAGTGTCCATGGCTTAAAGGATAAATAAGGTTTTTTGACTTGGACCCATTTTTCCAAACTAATTCCATCATGCTGATCGATATTGATTATCATTTTGTCACATCATTCTCTGTGGAGCTTTGGCCATGCAGTCTAATGGTGCTGCACTTATAAGACTTCTAAATAAAAAGCTTGATTAGCAAATATGAGTGTATTAGATAATGTATAGAATGTATAAACACTTCCTTATTTGCACTGTGACAGGCTGTCTCCATGAAACAGGGAAAGTTGTTCACGACAGTAAGTTAACCGCCTTCTGTCATTCTCACTTTTAACAATGTACACTTCCGCTAAAAAAATAGTCTGTTAACTGAAACACCAAATGCCTGGTAATGGACTGATGGCATAAAAAAATTTGTAAATAAATGTCCCCTTCAGGCTACGCAGCTATTATTTTGAGAGAGGTTATTTATTTATGGGCAGTTCAAGGCTCTTTTGCGTGGCTCCATTAGACCACATTGCGAAGCAGAGTGGAGTTTTTCTCAGAGTGAACAAAGCCCCACAAGGAAAGAAAATTACAAAATCATTATCATTACCAATCAGCATGGTGGAAATGGTTCTGAAATGGGTCCATGTAAAGAACTGCAGTTATTCTTCAGAGACCAAGAATGTTTTTGATGTTTTTCCAATACTCTCCGCTTTTTTACAGATGAAACCGATCTATCTAACAGAGAACACCTCGTTTTTCACAATACCTGTCCCTACCAGAAGATGACAAGCGTAGGCCTGTGTATGATATGGTTTAGTTGGGGAGCCCCATTATATTAGAAAAAGTGTTAGTTCAGGTATATCATGCTTTATTGCAAGAATATGTTGTCTGGATTAACCACATCATACAGCCATGTCAATAGGACATGCCATTGCTTTATAATGCAGTAATATCAGCACAATTCTGGTGGAAATATGCCCTGACAACTGAAAGGATCAAATACTTATTTAATATATTTTTTTATGACACTGAAAGCAATAAATAACTATGTACAGCAATAATACATTATAAAATTAAAATAATTTTATAAATGATTTTTTAAAATGATCGTATACTTAACTACCTATAGATTGGATCGGCGAATGCCGTTACTTTGATGTACATGCCACTTCTCGGGGGTAGGCATAACACCGCGGGAATAGGGCATTTGACCGGAATTAGCGATATCTTTTGACAATAATATCCAAGACTTTTTTAAATTAAATATCTGACAAGCTGAAGGTCTTTTGAGCATTTCCGTACTAAGTTGACTGTATTTGACAGTCACTTGGTTAAAGCTGTCTTAAAGGAGATTTAGAGGTTTAATGTTTACAGTAGGCCTTAGACCCTAACAGAAAATTCTGCTGGATCTATTTCCAAAGTCAGTACCCCATAAGTAAGCTTCTCATTTTAGATATTTTTTAATGTCTTACTTTGACAGCATTTTCCATTTACACTCTGAAATAACAGTGTATTTTGGAGATATTGTTTTGATGTATTGTTTTTTTTCTGTGCTATTAATTAGGATAATTCAAGTCCTTTAATGATTATGTTTAAGTAGAATACTGGGGAATTAAACCATTTCAAAAGCACACCATTATATTGAAGTCCCTTTGTTTGTAAACTTGGCTGGGAAAGTGTTCAGATTATTGGTGTGTGTGTGTGTGTGTGTGTGTGTGTGTGTGTGTGTGTGCGTGTGTGTGTTTGTGTGTGTCGGTGCATGCGTGCGTGTTAGAATAGCGTGTACCAGGCCTTACAAGGTTTACAAGCTTTCTGCATTGCCTGACCTTCCAAAATAAATGTGTCTTGTATCCCTGCATTGCCTTGTGAAAAGGGCCCAGTAAAGGCTTCTGATTTAACAAAGGCGGTGACATCATCTCTGTCTGTTCCCGCCAGCTCCAGACAGTACCTCAGGTGTTCTTTCCAAGACAATCGAGATATGTTTGCACAAGGAAGGCAACAGTTTTGGCTTCGTCATGCGAGGTAAGCATCACATCATTACCTATTCTCATCTCTTTTTCTTGAAGGGATACTTTACTTTCTAGAGTTTTATTTCAATTATAGTTCAGTATAGTGTAGGTCTTTGATTGCCCAGACAGTTTTAGACAGAAATGCACATGCACACACCTTTCCAGACACTTATTTTTTTAATTTTAGTAATATTATGTAATTTATTTACTATATTATGTAATTACATTTAATTTATTTATGTAATAATCGAACAATTGTAATTGTTCAAACCAAATGCATTCATAAACATCATTTACCCCAGAACCATTTGTGTCTGTACTGTGCATGTTGTGTTATTTACTACTGTATGTATTGTGATTTATTTATTTATTTATTTATTTATTTATTATGATGTTTTAGCCAACCTGTGAAGCCGAAGGCTAATATAAAGATTATATTATTATTATTATTATTATTATTATTATTATTATTATATTCATATCAGACAATATTTTACTATTTTCTTATATTTATCACATCAGTTCATATTTGTTTCTCTCACAAATAACTAAACAATTATTGCAAACTGTCAACTTCCTGTCAGCTTTGATCAGTCTGGCCATTCTCTTCTGACGTCTCTCATTAAGAAGGCATTTTTGCCAACTGAACTGCTGCTTACTGCATGTTGTTTGTTTTTCGCACCATTTTCTACAAACTCTAGAGACTGTCTAGAGACTGCGTGAAAATCACAGGAGATCAGCAGTTTGGCACCAACAATCATTCCACAGTAACTTAGATCACATTTCTTCCCCATTCTACATTTGGTCTGAACAACAGCTGAACCTCCTGACCATGTCCGCGTGCATTTATGCATTTAGTTGCTGCCACATTGGCTGATTAAATATTTGCATTAACAAGCTGGTGTACAGGTCTCCCTAATAAAGTGCCCACTGAGTGTATACTATATCCTTTATGAAGTAAGTCAGATAACTCTTACCTTAAATATTGAAACACTGGGCTCAATACTGTATGGAAAGCATCTAGGTTC